>NC_135358.1:9985000-10282500 GCF_051622035.1 Arctopsyche grandis | reverse complement strand
CTAATAGTGCTGTAATCAAATTATGCGCCTGGGACTTACTAGGTCGTTATAGGACCCTGCGGGATGCCAAAGGCACCCACGCACGACAGGTGCGTATATTTCGAGGGGGAAAAATACCAAATCAATGATTAAACAACATGAAAGATTTCTTAAAATGCTATATATTTTATTAAATGGTGAAGCAGTACTAGTGGCCGGTTGATGTGCCAAATAAGGATCGTATTCCAAAATATTTTATAATATATTTAGTTAATGTTCAAAACCTCTAATAACTTTTTGAGATTTAATATTGACAGGAATTTAATTGATACATTTTATTTATTACATACAGAATACATATTCAAAATCTCGTGAAATAATTGTAGCTACGTAACTAACAGAACCCCAGTTGAGAGCCAATGTAGAAATGTATACAATTTTTTTATAACTGAATACTTCAAATTTGATTGCATGTTATATTAATTTTTTGGATCTAAAGATACAATAATAAATCATGTAAAATTTTTCCGGACGAAATTCAAAATCTTTTTTTAATAAAAACAAAGATTTTTTGGTACAGGTTTATGATTCGTATGCTTGGTATATATATTTTTTCTCACGTATTAAAAATAAATTATTTATTATATTTTTCGATTCCCATAACAAGTAAATCCAAATCGACACTTATGGCCAAACTTGTAATTTGTATGTAAATTTGAAATTATATTCAATCAACAAGTGGTGATAAAGAGAGAGTAGGTTGCCATTTATGAGGAACCGTTTCGACAGTTAAATAAAATAAATTGGCAAACTAGGATGGGAAACGATTGACTTGAAGTCCCAAATATCCAAGTCAAACCAGCGGCACCACAGAAATACTCTGAATAAATTCTCTTCAATCGAGGTCAAACCAGGTCCGAGTCTGGGACCTATCAGCTGGCGAAAACTAAAAAAAGCTCATTTTTTTACGAACTAACTTTTAACAATGTCACTTTCTTAAAAAAAAATTGCTACGTAAACAAATTTAAAATCTATTTTACCATTTTTAAATATGATCCATACAAAAAATCAAAACATTAAAGTAATTAATTGTAGAGGTTCAAGTATGGAATCTTGTTTTATATTAGTACAGTGAAAAATTACAATATTATCAACTTAACTTTTCAAAACTAATGCAAAACGTTGGCAAGGCGTTAATGAATGCACATGCACATCCATTTGCATATCGGTAGATGCGCGGTGCGTTTGAGGCTAATCAAGATATTCATTTTCTAGACGGTGGCGAAGTAAGTCTAGCTGCGAATGCACCTGTGCATGCAAATATTTACCATTTGCATCGGAGGAGATTCACATATGAGAATTAATATATTCATGATAAACGCAATTAAGATTGGAACGAACTCGCGAGGAGGAGAGTGAACTGGAAAACGTTAGCACGGGGTTGACGACTGTATCGAAGATGATTTCGGAGCGAATCGGGGGGAGGGGTACGAGATGTGCATTAATACTGCGAAACTCAATGAGCGAAACTCATTTGGGCGTAGGAGTCGAATGAGTGGTGAGTACACAGGCCCAACCCCCGTTGGTCCATTGTGCGTTATAAATTGAGAGCAGAGCACACACGCCAACACCACCGACACCTGTCCGCTTAATTCGAATGGGTTTCCTTAATGAAAAACGCGACGCCACTGAAAACTTCATTACCGACGTGTACTACGTGTGTGGCTCAAACTCGAAATGCGTCCCCGATCAAAGTGGATCCACAGTGCAATTTTGCAACGCGGTTCAAACTCAGACTTAATTTAGATCAAAATCAAAAATCAACCGTATATACCGGAGAGTCATCGGGGAAAATGTCGTTGAAAATGTAATACACTGAAAAACAAATGAAGCCACAACTCAATTTTTAAATAAGTATTTTGTTTCTGTTCAAATGAATTTCAAATGCTTTTACATATGTATGTATGTATATGTACTGCGATGTTTAAATATTCTAGTTGTTGATTATTTTTTTTAATAAAAAAATCATTTATATGTATGTATGTATGTATGTATGTGTATATGAAATATTAAATTTTTCAAAACAAGCAAAATATGAAAATCACTATATTAGTTTAATAATTTAAAATTTTACCTCTCGCAGGTTCATTTGAAAAATTGTATGGATAATTTTTTCTTTACATTGGAGCTTTAGTACAATAATTGTATTATAAAATAAATGATACATGTGTATGCAGTGCATTTATATATTTTCGTTTCAAGGTGAAAGAAGAAAATACGCCTCTTTTACTAGTACAAATCACGACAATAATACCGCTTTGTGATATAAGTCTTATCAATGTTTAATGTCCATTTGCTCAAGTACATTGAAGTACATAAAATTGCTGTATATAATGCTAAGCTTTAACCCAAAGTTTATACATTCTATATTAGACCTACATTGGAATTTACATCGAAAGACATTTTTTAAACCCTCATTTTCAATGTGTATTGAAAAGTTCAAAGGAAAATTTCAAAAATGTCTTTCGAACTTTAATCACTAATGATTTGAGATTGAAATTAGTGAATCTCCACATTGGAGACGAGAATTCTTCTCGATCTAATTGAAGTTTACAAAATTATAAATAATCACTACATTGATTACCCTCCTAACGTTTAAAAAGAACAGTCTTCTGAAAGGTCAGACTCTCAGACTACGAAAATATATTTCTTACAAAAAAATTAGAGATTCCATGTGGTTAAAATTTGGAATAGTGTACCAAATGAATTAGTAACTTATACATATGTAGTAACCCAAACTTTTTTAAGAATAGACTTGACGATTTCCTTAATATTAAAGGAGTTTTTTGGTTCTTCTTATTTGGTGTATTATTATCGTATTTTAATTCCACAAGTTTTTTTTTTTTATATAATTGACAAACCCTTCGAGTCTATCAGCTATGCAGCATCTCCCAAGTATTTAAGACAAACAAAATAAATAATTTAATGCACACGCACCTACTTAAATATGTGGAAAATCTTTTTACATAGAGATGTTTATTTTGATGACATCATAAATGAACTCATTCCGATGCATCTGCAATTCTCAAATGCAATACAACTCCTCGATCATTATTAGCGATTGATAAAATGCACGAATTCGCCATAAAAAATAAATTTGCAAGTAGAACGAATATCATAAATAGTAGCTAATGAATTCATGCATGCGCTCAGCATTAACGACTTCCGCTTACTTAGACTTCATTTAGCGTTGTTAAATAATATCGATGAAGATTAATCGTTATCGAAGCGATTGCACATTCGAGCGGATACGTGATAACTTTTAATCATTCGCCAACATTTTAATATACATACGTACATATACATTTTTTCGTGATTTAAGTATGGACTGCGAAATTTATTGCCGAAACTTCGCCGCTTTCCGACCGACCAAATCCCGAAGAATGAAATAACAGTAATAAACCACGCTGTGGGGAAAACGTACGTCAAAATAAAAACAGTTTTCCCGGTGAAAACTTGAAACAAGCGCGGAAAACCGCCGCAGTCCGTCTCGCTCGCAGCCTCCACACTCACCTACCTATAAGTAATCTAATTAAGATGGAAACTTATAATTTTCCTTATTACAACGTGGCTTTAATTGGATTCGTTAATCAAGGAATTAAACTGCCTCGAGCGAAATAGAATATAATGGACGGGAGTGAGGTGGATGGTGGTTGGCTGGCGGCGGAGGCTGACGAGGAAAGCTTTCTGGGGATGGCGATGGGGATGGGGGGTGGCAGAGTGGTTGGGTGGAAAATAGGTGTGCACCTCCCCTTAATAAAATACGTATACACGTATACATTTCGCTCCGCTGAAAGGATTATATGATATTCAATTAATGAATGCGTACGATTTCAATACTTTTCTCACAATGTAAACATTGACAGATGATATTGACGATACACGCTAGCAAAACAGACGATTCCGAAAATTTCGATACATCAAAGCGGAAACGAGCCGACAACGTTCGCACAATGGGAGAGAAATTCTATACGGCCTTTGCATGGATAGATAGATAGATAGTATGTAGACCTTTCAAAACGTACGTTGAAATTGAATTAAAAATCAATTTGTATCGCATACAACTAATTGGGTTACCCCGTGAGCCTTAAATTATTTGGATACGTTACAGGTATCGGTTAAATTATAAACAAACTGGTGCCTTTTACTCGATCGTGCTTTCGTTGCAGCGATGGAGATTGATCGACTTGTCAAATCAATGCCAGTAAGCTTTTCAATCAAATGAATATCTTTTATGTAATGGCTGATTATTTTGAAGGCAAACATTATACGGAATAACCATATCAATAGAGATAAATTTGTATGAATTTAAAATGAAGCGAATGTATGTGTTATTTGTATGAATCGCGTGCATAGTTACAATTTCAGGACGGATTTATCTTATAGTCCCAATGCTATACTTTGACCCGATTAATTCTACAAACATGTATGATAATATTTCAAACGCAATAATTTTAGTTATATTTCATTAAAATAAATGAATAGCATGTAGCACATACACTGTTAAATACAATCGAAAATCAAAGAGTGAATTGACTTACAATCTGAAACTTCTACAAGTAGGCCTGTTAAGATGTCATCACGACGTCATTGCTTGAGTTTGAACCTTAGTGTGTATTTTTTTTAATTTTAATTTTAGCTAATTCTCTTATATGATTAAATTAAATAAATAGTTTTTTATTGATGTATTTATGAACATACATACATATGTATATATTATATGGTGACGCGACATCTCGTTCACCAACAGTACACGACAGTTCATTCACGACCGTTGGTTCACAGAGATGTCGTTCACAGATATTTCGTTCAAAGACATTTCTCTTTCGCGGAGCTCGTTGAGTGAACGGTGGAGGGTGATTATAGAATCTTTTTTTTTACTTTTCCCCAATTACATGTTTTATATTGATTTTAAATTATTGATGTTATAGTGAAGGTAAAGAGATTGAAATGGCAATGAGCGGGTCACTTAGCTAGGATAACGGACGATAGATTAAGTGCTAAAATGGTAACCGAGAGAATGTCAAAGAGTGCAAGGAAGGCCGCAGGGGAGATGGGTGGATGAAATAAGAAAAAATGTGTGGGATGAGATGGATGAGAGTTGCCCATCCAGAGACAATTGGAAGCATGTTGGAGAGGCCTTCATGCAACAGTGGATGGCGAATGGCTGTGAATAATGATGATGATATATGTACATATAATACGATAAAGATCCTTATAATTTAATATTTAGTTAATAAATATTTTGAAAACGTAAAAAACGTGAATAATTATCATCTGTATTATTATCTTATAAAAGTAGTCTAAATCCACCCCCATCTATGTAAAATCTCAAAACCATAACTCTGAAAATAAAGTAAAAAAAATGCTTTATAAAATTGATATAATACTATATGTGCAATAAAATGGTTTTCATTATCTTCTGAACAAAATGTAATTAGTTAGTTAGTAACGATATGTATAAGAAGAAGAGATTACATCGACAATGAATGGAAATCTTATATAAAGTCGTTATAAAATCTTATATATGTAAAGTACTGGAGAAAGTACATACCACAAAACAACGATTTTTTTATTTAAGGTTTTTTTAAAAGGTCATCATCCATTAATAAATAGTGGATATGTGTATGTTAAATAGCGAATGGTAAACAAAAATTAAGACCATACATTGTAATAGTTCAATAATACATAGATACGTATGTGTGTAGTGAATCAGAGCCAATTCATTCACACAATTTGGCTTCAGATCGAATTGTGAATTTATCTACTAACGACCGATGCGAATGAGACGAAGTTTAGCTTGGATAGGATTCGTAATTTGCAATTGGGGTTTGCGACCTGATTGTACGTCATCACCTCTCGTTAACGACGCATTCAGTTTTTATTAGTGTCGTCGTTTGGCGAGCCGCAACGCCGGTTTCTCCGATTGAACGACAACAACAAGTGTATTAATTAAGAGTTCCCGAGACTATCTCGATATGTGTGTATGTGTGTATGGGTATGTCACTTCGTCACATAAATCTGATATAATTGTGCGTTTTATGAGAATAAACGATCCGATCCGGCCCTGCCTGTACTACGCCCGCCGCTAATGAACGGTTTCTTTCGGAAAACGGGTCGCTTTCGAGAGCCGTAACGATCATTCCGCGAGTGATTTACATATAAATATGCGATAATGAGATCTGATTCGGAACGATTTTCACTTCTTGTGCTATGCAATTTAGTGCATTGTCGACGGATGCGCAATTCAAACTAAACCAATGTGCTATAGCTATACAACTGCGCTTGCAATATACCGGAAAATTCCAACGATTTATTTATACTCTTATTATTGTTACGATTCAGCTAAAGGGGGTATATTTTATATCTAATATATAATTTGGAAAGAGACTTTGCATATATGTATCCATGTAACCTTTGTTCGTAGACGACAAATTCGATTTATTTTTTTTTCGATTCATAGGCGCCGATTCGATTTTTTTCGATTCAAAGTATTCGAAGTTCCCGGGGGCGAAGGCTCCGGGGGCGCAGCCACCAAGGGCGAAGCCTCTGGGTGTGAAGGCTCCGGGGGCGCAGACGCCGGATTCTGGTATAAATATAATTTCGAAAGAGACAGTATATATGTTTGTTTGTTCGTGATAGTCAATTTAATAAAAAAAAACAAATGAGTATTCAAATAAATTTATATAAAACGTTTACTATTAGATTAGTCATGTTTATGCGGTTTATATTACAAATACCGAGCGAAGCCGGGTAAAACCACTAGTTTATATATAAAATAATATTTACAATTATTGATCACCAATACAGTTCAAATATACGTATTTGTTTACTTTATTTCAAAAGGATATTTTATGTATTGAAATGAAAGGGTTCAAAGAATTTAAAAAGTTATTTTCGAACTTTATGTAATTACCGTCATTTGAGATTGAAATAAATTAATCTCTATATATTGAAGTAGAGAAGAGTGAGAGTCGATTTAATCAAAGTTTACAAAATTTCAAATAACTACTATAATTGTCTTTACCGTTTTAACGTTTAAAAAAAGTTTAAAAAAAGCACTCATCTAGTGAGAGGTCATATTCTCAGATTCTTAAAGATATATCTTAAAATATTAGAGATTACTTATTTTTTAGCCAGCAGTAGCTTGGTGGTTACGTTAATGCTAACCACCGATAGGTTACTGGGTTCGATCTCGATTAAAAAAATATATTCCGAATATTTCTGTAGTGCTGATGACTTAGATATTTGTTACTCCAAGTCGTTCGTTTCCTATCAGAGTTTGCCAATTTATCTGATTTCATTTCCTTATCAAATTGGCAAAAACCATCATACCACTATTTGAATATGATTTCAAAATTTATAGTCTATAAATTTGTCACTCCAACTTTATGGCAACCCAAAAATGGCCTCATGAGAGAATATACAATCGAGTCCATCGTCTATAACTCTATACCACCTTTCTCAAGGATTAAATTTATAAAAAGAAAAACAATAGTGTGGTTAGAATTTGGAATAGTTTATATAATGGATTAGTAGCTTCTAGTAGTCTAAGTCTCTTAAATCAACTGATTACTGTTGTGCAATATACCTGAAATGCAATTACAAGAGGATATTAGTTAGACTAATGTTACTATGTACATATGCATGAAGATCTAATATGTATCAGCATATTGCATACATATTGAAAGAACGATGATATTGATACAAAATCGATTTTCTCCGAAAAGAAGATCGGTTTTATTAATATTTTTTTAACAAAAGTAAGTACATATAGCAGTACAACGTTTAAAGAAAAAAAAAACAAATAAACTTAGAGTGTGCACATCGGAGGACATCGAAGTGAAGTGCGAAATAAGCATTTCACCGGCTGTCGTGTCGTTCCACTGTGCACACTGCCTTAATTACAGCAAATGATTTATTCCAGAAGATGTTTCACGTCTGTTACAGCAAAATATTTAACCAAATCTATATTCAGTTTAAATTATATAATTAAATTTCGCTATTAATAATCAGTAAACCCCAACAGCGTCGAGTCAAAATTACACCAAGCCCGATTAAACATCCGTCGATATAACAACGACTAAGATTCGCACTAAGCTTTTGCGGACACTATCTATCCCTCCAATCAAAGATGATAATCCAATTTGTGGATCTCTGTTAATTAGTCTCCATCGACGTTTAGTTCGTTATTGATATTTCGGGTGTGTGTACAGCGCAGAATAATCGGAAAGATTGAGATGTATCACACGAGAGCTGGTATGATTTTCAATAAGGAACATCTGGGAGGGCTGGAGGGGGGGGGGATTTCGGGGTGGGTGATTAAACGCCGAGCAAATTTAGCAGCATTAGCAAATATTTAAGACGAAATTGCCGAAACAACAGAAGAACGGCCGCGGCCGTATTATGGGGACCGGGGGCCACTTATTGTTTGAACACCACGTTAAAATAAATTTACAATGTCCAATTAGGGCGCCGCGGGAAGGCTTAATGGATTTGGCCTTCTTCTTTTCAGACTTTTGAAAATTTTCAGTACGTATTATTGCACCGATTTTCTCGTTAAAGCGCAAAGGACACGATAAAACTCCACATCGCATTATGGATCCAAATTCATTAAAAATTTAATAGCGAAACATATTTAATAAATTGCGTATATGTGCATATGTACATATAATATTTTTTCTCACGGTGTAGCTAACCGCATTAAACGGAAAACTAGCTCTGGCTCTGTGCACAGAAAGGGGATTCTAATTAAAGTAACAAGGCATAAATGAGACTGAGTTATTGATTCGTTAGGTATCGCTAATTGGGGCCCGCGCATTTATCTCCGGATTACACCTCCTTCACCTAATGGAGCGAAATGTACATTTCATACCTATAAACAGTATAAACGACTATAGCACATATATATTTATTTACTGTACGTATAAATATAAATATATTGGACGTAAACTCGATAAACCCACTTTACAAAACGATGACTTTCATTATTTGCGATGTTTACGCAATTCATTAAAAACTTATTATAAAGACTTGATTAATAACATTTTTTAATGAATCGCTTATCGGTACAAAATCGAATAACCAATTAAAATATTCGTTCACTGCTCTTTTGGGTTTCAATGCGATTTGTGGTGGCTCATAGTAATTAAATTTTATGTATCCATTTGCTTGTATGTTATTATTAATTTGAATTTAGTTTAAATCTTATCCATCCCCTTTATAATCTGATAAATTACATTAAACGGTTATAATTATTAATATCAGGGCTGCCCAATCAGTCGATCTTTGCTCGATTCTTAAAATTTAAAATGACTTGGTGCTGATGTATCAAATAGCTGTATATGTATGTAGATAAATATTAAAATCTGATAAATACAACACAAAAGTTGATGTCATGTTTGGAAAGCTCTATGTATGTATGTATGTACATATGTATATGCATACTAGGCTTAATCCGCATTATATCATATGAACGTTAAAAAATCAGATATACGAAATTCTTAGAGTGATGAACATCTTGATCAATGTTTACGATTATCTCTTTCATCTAATAATCCTTAAAATGAAAATGTTGCTAAAATTGGTCAGTGTCAAAGATCTTATTAATAATATTTAATCTGATATTAAATGTATGTACATATATATGATTATATTTTAAATTGTTTTTTTTTTCTATTGAAATGCTTAATAAACGTTATATAAAATATTATTATTTCCCACCTGCATTTATTAGATCGCTATGATTTTTTATAGAAAAGAATAGATCACAACTACAAAAAGGTTGGGCTATGATATTTTCAACATTCTGCATTTTACTTGCGACGTTACTTGCAACGTGGCAACAGGTGATTAAACCGCTTTTGAATTTTTTGGACGTTCAAGTTACTTGGTACAAGCTATTCGCATCGTGTCAACCCGGTATTAACCATGGTAAAGAGAGAAAAATAAAAAAATAGCCTGCGGGTCTTGGATAAAAACAACTACATTAATATGTATTTATTCTACAATAGGTTTATTTCATTCCGAATGTATTATACCAGTGGCGTGCTGTAGAAATCTCGCTGTCTTTATCGCACAGCCTAACTTAGGTGTGTTCGAACAGGATATAAGGGATAGGTGTGACGTCACATAGTCCCCTTGTATTCTGCTTAGTTAGGATGTGCTATAAAAAAAGGAAATTTTCTACGGCACGCCACTGGTATGTATTCCATTTTTTTAATATTGTTGAATTCTCTTATTCATAACAAAATATTTTATGCTTTGTATACCTATTGTTATACAAAGCATAAAATATTTTGTTATGAATAAGAGAATTCAACAATATTAAAAAAATGGAATAATTTAATAATGAGAAATACTGTTGAGTGAAAAAAAAAGTATAATAATAAATCAATAAAAATATATGTATTATTCAAAGTTTGGTTTTAAAATGTTGATTGCAAAAGTTGATCGCCCGATTAAATAGTTTTTCTCCAGTCCCACTTAAAAGAAAAATGCAACATGTTGATTAAATATCTGATTATACATACATATATAGATATTATTGAAATCGACCTACATTAATTCTGATTTACTTTCGCTAAATAAGCAATCAACGTTACGCACGGTCGATCATTTACATATGTATATGTATGTATATAATCAACTCTTTAGTTGCATTGATTACAGAGTGGAATTTTACAAAAATCAACATCAACACACATAAACAGTGAGAAGATGACATCGAAACGACACAGGTAATTCAATAATTTGACGGCAATAAAGGATGCGATCGTTCAAGACGGACGGGTTATTAAGGCAAACCAAAGAGCTTCGTTCGAGGTCAAAACAAATGACAGGTGATCGCGCCTTGGCTATGTATAAAAAATAAAATAACAAAAAAAAAAACAGTCAGTAATGGCTTGGTGCACGTGTGGGGCCCACAAATGCGAACGTCATCATGAGCCAGCCGCCGGCTAGTTAGCGAGATACCGATGGGGGGGGAGCATGGGGGGACCCCATGATAAGTTCATCACGCGGCGCATCATCAATTTACGTGAAAACGGCGTCGGTAACGAGCGGTGTCGCAGCATCGATCACAGCTCTCGATATCGACGGTCGCATGTTAAACGACTTTAATTGGCGGTCCAGTTGACAAGGCAGACGCCCTGACTTCCGACATTGGTGTCGCCTAATTGGCAGTAAATGATCGCCGACTGCGAAATGCGAGCGACGTGTCCCATGCAAAAATCATCAGATTTTGCGAACAGTGTCTGGCGGAGTGATGTCGCTGAAACTGAAAGTGCGCGAGATGTCGATTGAACAAGGCCGTTGGCGTTCTGGATTCCAGATAAAGCCTGTCGATTAACATGTGGGTAAAAATCACACCCGTTTTATGCATGTATGTAGTGTGTGCAAAGCTTACTTACTTTGTATTATATAATGTTTATCGTTGCGATGTAATTTTTTTTAAATTTTTAAGTGACCGGAAGTGGTACCTCCCTTCATAGGTCTCTTCTTTTTTTTAAGGTTATGGATTTTATAGACCCATGATTTATTGATGACTGTTTTTGTTTTTGTGCTCCATACATATTTCATACCTATTTATACTATGAGTATTTTTGTGCCTAGTCTATCCGTAGCGTTGCTGTTTCATCGTGACAAACATTTTTGATGTCTGACATGTGGTTGAAGTATCTTGGAAAGGGATGGTTTTCGGTGGTTTTCTATTGTTAATAGAAGAATGCAGAATTTATTTCAGTCTGAGGAAAGAATGTTTTGACAATTTTATACAAAGCATTATTAATATATATGTAGTTCAACCATCAAATTTTACTTCAAAAGTGTTTGTAGGACAACAAAACAATATAGAGAAAACGTGTTAAATATGTCGGTAAGTGGTATATAGAGATAAATCGAACAAACTCAAAAAAAATACCATGCTTACAATACTGAAATATTAAAAAACTTCAGTATTTTTCTATGAGGTAGTTATAAGTATATATAAATATCTACGTAATTACATATGTAGATGCTCAGAAAAATTCCAAACGAATACAAATATACATATGAATTTTTGCACATGTAAAAATAAAATCATCACAAGATATTTTTTACATATGTATATATTTTCCCAAAATACCATTACGGATTGCCCCTGAGTGACACCTATGGTATTAAACTTGTATATATGTATATAAATTTAGGATTATAAATTTTGAATAATATTCAAACAATGGTGATATGGTGGATATGATGGTTTTGCCAATTTGATTAGGAACCTTTTCAACAATAAAATCAGATAAATTGGCTAACTTTGATAGGAAACGATCGAATTGGTGTCACAAATATCCAAGTCTGACACCAGTAGGTACTACAGAAATACTTCCGAATATTTTTTTTCAATCGAAGTCAACCCGGGGCCCGGGAACCTCTCAGTGGTTATCATAAACGCAACCACCGAGCTATACTGCTGGCTTAATATACATACCTTTGCACATACATATATCATCAACTTGATTTAAGGGATAGAGAAAATTTCAGTTGATGAAAAAACTAAAAATGATTTAGTGGCTAAGAAAAGCATTTGGTACAGTTTCTTGATTATAATAATTTGATGAATTGATCTATGTATGTATAATCGAATGTAAATCATCATGATTAACATTCGAACAATTTCCTGATGCGATAAAATATACCCTTTCTTTATATAATAAATATACCAATCACAAAATGATCTGTATTGGCACGTGCAAAAAGCATAACGTATTCTATTATAAATATCGCAATTGTAACACAATACGATCTTAATGCACTCGCTGTTATTTGCCGATAAGCAAACGAACGTTCACAAGCAACATTACTGCCGCATGAATGCACGCCATTGATTGCAATATGTAAACAGAGAAGAAAAATAATATGATTCGCTCGAAAGTTTACCCATGACGAATAAATTGAACAAGCGAGCCTATCATAGCATTATCCAGATTCAATTAACGACGCCGATAAAGATCGCACACAAAGAACAGAATCGTTGCATTGTTTACAAATGAAATAGTATCTTGTTAAAAAACCGCCTAGAAAAATGATCGCACTCTAATTATGCGCTGCCATGTAAACAAGACTTGCAATCAAAAACGATGATGTTGCACAATGTTGTCCTTAGCGCGCGAGCTTTCGCCGAGGAAAAAACCCCGGCACGAGCAAACATTTTGTATTATTATATACCCACGGTTTATGCTTAATAGGTATACCTACCAGCCAACGTATCTCACAAGTGGAACTTATTAGCGAAACGGGGTGTCAAAGTGGTCTGCCGAGATCATTATTATTCGTCAGCTATTGGTCAGCGACGGTGGTTGGTGGTGTAATGGCGGGCCATGGACATAAATATATGTGCGAGGGGGCGCAATCTAAATACGGTATCTGTACGCGATGGTCACTTGTAATTACCAGGGCAGGCTGATGCCGCCGATGAAGCTGCCAAGATAGCGGCCAACAATTGTATCTGCAGACCCCATCTCGGGGAGGCCTTGCCCCCTCCACTGCGCTTCGGGGAAATTGGCTTTTTTAAGCAAATACAAAAAAAACACATCCATCCAATCTATACTGACCGCATTTGAATATTTTTATATGATTCTAATAGCATATGTATGCGAAGCATTCTAGTGTGGAGAGTGCAGTCAGTGCAATGCATTGTTATGATGAGCCACAAAGATGATGGAGCTATGCAGCACGAAATAAAAATGAAAATTTGAACCACACGGAAAATTGAACTCCAGAATGCTGCATAAAATCCAATGCACTCAAAGAAGTAAGGGACGCTGAATGAATATGCAGAAACCGGTATTAAACTAAGTCAGAAGTATGACAAGGGTAGTTGATAATATGTAATTGAAGATAATATATAACGGGCAGGTCACGTAGCTAAAAGAACGGATGAAAGAAGTGCTCGAATGGTAACCGAAAGAAGGTAAAAGGGTGGATGAAATTAGAAAAATGTGTTAGATGAGATGGATAAGAGATAAAGGCTTAAAATTGAGACGAATAGAAGCTTGTTGAAGAGGCCTTCAAAAATTCTAAAATTGCCATACTAGGAGAGCCGACCCCAAATAAATGGAATAAGGCTAAGAGAAGAAGTATTTCATACGCCAAAATAATACATAAAGTCTAATGCACTAAAAAAAATATGGTACGCCGTATGCCCGGCATGAAAAGAAGATACAGGAAAAGGAATATGTGGGTGAGAAGTGTGACAAGGGTAGTGAATGTGGTGGAAAGAATAAATTGATTTAAATGACGATGGGCGGGTTACGTATCTAGAAGAATGGACAAAGGAAGCGCTGGAATGGTACCCGAGAGAATGTTAAAGGGTGAAAGAAAGGTCGCAAAAAAGATAGGTTGACGAAATTTGACAAATCTGTGGAATGAGATGGATGAGGGTTGCGCAAAACAGATACTAATGGAAGCGTGTTGGAGAGGCCTTCATCAAGCAGTGGATCGCGAATGGCTGTAAATGATGCATAAGTGTCGATTTGGGGTAATCTGACATGGAACTGTGGTAAAAATCTCAAATATAAAATACTGAACAAATTCAGTACATTAGATTTAATTGTGAAAATAAAAGCTACATTAAAATTGTCGATTTCTTTATTTAGCTTCCTTAATTAAAACCTAACATACTCTATTATTGTAAGTTAATGAATCGATAGTACATATTTTACTACATAACTGTTTAAGCATTTGAGTATGTTACGGCGACAATGCGCATTGCATGAATTCTGGAAACTAGCAGTCTTATCAAGTGCATGAATCGGAAAAGTATCACCATGTTTTTCGTGGATTTTTTTTCATTAGAATACCATGGTTTTGCAAAATGGAGGTTTACTTGTAAATACTGAATTCATCAACTCAAAAGTACTGTAGTAAGCTTTAGTGAAATGACGCGATATATGTAAATAGTGTGTATTATATAATATGTAGAACAGCAATAACTGCAGAACTGTCAAAAATATATAAATTTCAATTCCAATAAAAATGAAAATGCGACACGCGTTCGTATGCAGAACTAAAGAGGACCTCCCCTATTAAATCTGGACTGGACTTCAAAGCCGCAAGATGCACACAAGATAAAATGTAGGTCTTGGTGAGTCAGGAGCGACGGTCGCCGATGCCGAGCCTGCATAATTACACTATTGAAAAGATTATCTTTATCTCACCGGCACGCCATTACAGACCGCTTGCACATCTTGATGCACGTGGATACGTTAGCAGTGACAGGTGTCACACGTGCACGATCGATCGTGTGACGTACGACGGGCGAACTTTACGCCGAATCGTTTGTGAAAATTGTTAACAGGTCGAAAATAGTTGAGAGCCGTAGATCGCACAATGAATGCTGGGGTCCTTCAGAGACCCCGGGGGTTCCGCACAGTTCCCATACCTCAAAAACGAATCGATCATTTAATATGACGTGTGACATTTAAATGTTCAAAAATGGAATGGAATTCGATTACAATGCCTACAAAAACTACAGAATTAATCCGTGAGGTCCAGAAACGTGAAAAAAAATTATAATTTAGTTTTTTTTTGTTTATATATGTACTTAGATCACGTTTACGAATAGGGATATATGTATGTAGGTATATTTCAAAAACGTTAATTAGTGCTTCATTTCAGTTCGCCTTATCGCACTGTCAATGATTATTACAAATGGAAATCAATAAATCATACCGAAGTCCAATTAGAGGCACAACGTCGCAAAGAATGCTAGGTATGTTCACTCTTAAACTTTCAACACAGATATTAATCAGACTGTTGGCCGAGTCGATCAAAAATTAAAATTGATTTCATCGGTTATAACAGTGAATGTAGGATATATAAAGCGAGGATTGTAAAAGCAGGGTTATCAACAAGAATAATAGTTTTGAATAAAGTGAAGCTTTTCATACAAAAATTCAATATTATAACTTAACTCAAATTCTATGCATAGAAATCAACACGTGAATTCACACTATTTTTGAAGTGATCGATAATTAATAAGAATAACACTTTTTGAATCAATAAAATACGCTTCTTTTGCTAATACAAATCATGATAATAAAATACGCCTTCGTGGGAAAAAATTGATTGCCATTCCCTATTCAAAATCCACGACTCAAATGAAGAAAACCGTTAACGAGGCAGTACTGATAATACGGCGGTGCATCGATTCGTCATTTAGATACATTCATACATACATACACATTCGCAATTTACCATGTACATGGGATAAAATCGTACGAAGCTTCCATATGATAGCGTGAAATGTGGCGAAAGTGTATGTACATACATATTATATCGTAAATACGTCAATATGATTCATTGCACAACGTCGAGAAATCGCAACGAGATGGGTTTATAACCTCAATTACGAGAAATGTTCAATTATACACCATTCAAAATACGCACACGCGCAATAATAAAGAACTATCGGGAAAAAATCGACGTAATGATTTTTATGTAATATTTTTCAACGAGCGCATAAATGAGACGGTAAGAATGTTGGAGCAATCAGAGCGACGAATGTGTGTGTAAAGAAGGTAACTAGCAACACGTATCTCCACTTAAAAATCCACTGATTTATAAGCTCAATAAAATCCCCCGACGAACAAATGCCGCGTGTTGTTGTACAAATCCGTGTAACGAAACAATGCCAATAATTCAAACAGTGGGGTATCCGACATCTTTTTAATTTCATTATACGAAGATACGTCGCGGCCGATACGCCAACAATTAAATATACGTGAAAAATGTACGGCGAGTGGGCGAAGGATTAGCATTCCAAAAGACGACTATGTATATCACAGATGAAGAAATATTTTTTAGTCAATGAAACCGTTTTAGTCCAGCGTCTCCCAACCTTTTTATGAATCGCGTATCCCTTAGCGGTGGGGTTTGAGTTGATAGTCTTGCAAATTTCTTGTATCCATCTATACCTAAGTATGTAGGTATTCGTACTACCCGATGAATTTGTAATCCCTACTTGTTACATCTAAAATTTATACTCGTTATATTAGAATTTTCTTTAATTTAATAAGCCCTCAAAACTGAGCTTAATAAATAATAAATCTGCTTTTTGAAAACCAACAACGCTCATCCTATTCTAAAGTCTACATATGAATATTAAAAGCCTGTTATAGGGCATTACATAAATAACTAAATAAATGGTTCAACGACAAAACGTTCAATGAAAATTCGTTGCCGTTGCAATCTGCATCCATATATGTATGTATGTTGCAAATAATGACGTCTAGGATTCATTGGGTTTTACATAAGTTACGTTTTTCAAAATTTCAATAATTTTTGGCATTCAATGGATTTCAAAAAGGTGAAATCAGATAATCATTATTCATTTCAAAAAATTGTTATTAAAAAAGTATTCCAACTTATTCGTTTGTGAATGCTCCGTTTCGACTGTGAACGTAATGTCGGGAACATTTTTGTCATGAACATTCCGTCAAATATATTTCGTCGCTGAGCGTTTTGTCTTGACACCATAAATAAAGATTTAAAAAAAATCACTAGAAATAAAGTTAAAATTGTCATAACTAGAGATCGGTTTTGCGCGGATGATTTTCAATCACAATAGACCGCTCTATTAGTGTTCAAAGCAAGAGAGCAAAAAAGCATGGTTTTTCTAAGAAATTGACAATAGTGAACCATTTTTGAGCGAAAAGCATCCATCCAATGCCGGTCTTTAGTCATAACAGTTCTTGTATGTATATTCATATCGACAATCTATTCGAGGCAATAGTTTGTCAAATTGCTGTTAATTTTCATTTTAAATAATTCTTCAGGTGTCGTACTACTTTATTCATCAAGTATTTCGTTTATCTATATATCATTACTTATTTTTTTAATTTAATATAATATTGGCCATAAACGAATAGATGTAGGAAACTCTCATACGTTATTTTTCCGCCATTATTTTTTTCGCGAACATTAGTTGGGAATCGTTGTTTAAGTCGATTTGAGGATCACGAATGTTTAAATTTTGGACATCGTCGCGTGATTCGCTCCGTATGGTCACGATGATTAGCATTAAAATATTATTTACGATGATATCAATAAGTCTATCGAACGGTGCAGATAACATGGCGATCGTATAATTATGGAGCGACTCGACACAATCGCCTAGCATGCAAACACACGCGACAAGTTGAATCGATGTCATTAAACATTTCCTCTCAACGTGGCCAGGAACCAGCCGCTGGACCTCGACCTGGTTGAAAGGGGTAGTTTAATTAAATGTTAATGCCTTGCGAAGGGGAGGAGAAACAACAGGGCAATGTTGGGGTAGGGACGTTACAGTGTAAAAGATTGCATGGTCGGGAACAAGTGTTTGCAGTTCAACATCAACAGTGAACAGATGCACCAAATGGAGCACTGCAATATACATACATATACATAAATTTAGATGTCGTTCGGGAAATAGGTATACAAATTAATTCTAGACTAATCAAAACCAATTATATTCTTCCGTGTACTTAATATTCACGTTGTATTAAAGGTATAGTGTTATTACATATTATATTTACCACATTCCAAATTATATTATTTTTACATACATATATGTATATATCAGGAAGGCCTAACAGGTAAACCCCAATGCGCCTTTCAGGCCAATTACGAACATCAACATACAAATTTAAAAATAATTTTAGCAAAGCATTATAGAGATATCCATATATGTATAAATGTTTGATGAAATTACATTTTCGGAGCTTTTTTATATTATAAATCGTAAAATTTCGAGATGAAAAAAATTTATGGACAAATTTGCAGCATTTTTATACGAATCAGCGAAATTCGAGATTTTATTTTATATCAATTAATCATGCACACTCACCTAATAGCCTATTAACTATAAATATTATATAGATAATTTTGAATTTAAAAAAGTAATATAATGTATAAATATACGAAAAATTGAAATATGTGTGATCAAAAGTATTCTCAAGAATGTATTTAAAGCGTGTGAAACTTAACGATATGTTTATTCTGGGTAGTTTGCGAGGTGTCCCACCGGGCGCGGTACGCAAGCGAATATTCGCTAAATGGCCGGGCCAACTTTTAATGAGGCAAAATTCACGCTGCCTCTCCTAGCCGACCCCCTGCGAACTTCTCACCATTCATCCCCTCACTTTATGTGTGCACGTCATGTGACGTGCATTCGCTGCAGGTATTGCAGTAATTGGTGACGCGTGACCGCCTCATCATCGGACGCGATCCCACTACAAACTACTTCTGACACCAAAAAACAAACCACACAGAATGAATTCCTCCAATTTAGCACAAAACTCAATCCAAGATTCCTACATATTGTCAAATTACATACGAATCGTTGTATAATTTCAGCCCTTTCGTCGGCAATTGGCGTTCTTCGAATTTCTGAAAGATAACTTTGAACTATGTATTATATACGTACATAAAGTGAAATGGTCATAGTATATGTAGTTTCGGTTTTACTTATTACCATCTGGACACAATATGTATATCGTTGAGAGGGATGTTTGCGACTTTGGGAGTGTTAGGGGTGGTCAACCACCGGAAATCATATTGTAGTAATGAACATTCCAATCGAAAACTGTTCGCAAATGCCGAAGTGTCGGAATGTGGGAACGAGCGATCGGCACACACACATTCACCCACATACACAAAATAGAATATCTCTCCCCTAATGATGCACCCGAATGAAATTTCAATTTGGTCCTGATGCGATGCTGCCCTGTTGGGCGAGCACTTCGTCGGGACTCCTTGTTGCTGTCCTGAATTACACAGACACGACCAATGTACACGATTTGAGCACCGCCGAGTGTATCGAATAGTTCGATGGCGACCTACAAAGGCATCGTTGTCGATCCTTTAAATTCAACGATATTTCGAGAAAAATCAACAGCCATTACGGCTGAAGTGAATCAAAGAACAATTTGCGAGCAAAGGGTGTCGGAATAATGACAGTTAAAAAGAAAAAGTTCAAAGAGAATCAAATCCGGGTGGTCATAAACAAAATGTTACACTTTCGAGAATTTCTAGTTGTTCTCGACAATTCAGCGTAATTGACGGGTTCTTTGAACATATTTTCCGAGAAGCATCTGAGAGGGCTAGAGATCAATGCAACGTTCCAATCGTGATACATAATATAACTTCTTGACGCGTTTGCGCATAAATACATACATATATTACGCATTACAATACATGCAACTAATTATAAGTGGAATATGAAAGCCTCTTTGTGTACTATAAGTAGCAAAGCTTCTCAAGTATTTTTGGCGCACTGCTCAATTCATAACTAAATACATACATTTTATATATGTTTGTACATATACACACACGACGAGCAATATCAACCCTCTATACCACAATTCCTAACTTTTTTTATTTGTGTACCCCCTGGTATGCCATTTTCAAAAATTATACCCTTCATATTAGAATCTGCAATTTCAAAATCTACCCCCCCCCCCCGTAACTGATTATAAAGCTCATACATACATATATATCCACCATACATCTATTTAAGGCAATAGTTTCAAAATGATTATAATAATTAATTCATCCGCTGATTTATATTTTTCTATTGTTTTCCGTTTGGTATTATATTCGTTATAAACAAATATATTTAAGAACCCGTCGCATACAACGTTAGTGCAAAAGATACGAAAATAACCAATGATCGATGTGTGGGAGGGTCAAAATGATGATGGCAATGTCTTTTCACCACTATTAATGTATTTTTCGTGTATCTATAAAGGTAAGAACACATTCAAAAGTGCGGCACATGACGCGTAATTGTGATAGGCATGTCTTCGTAGCAGCGTTTTTGTAAAAAATAGTATTATCCAAAATAAATTTAAAATTTCCATATATGTATGTATGTATCTTTTATTATTATTATTGATTTATATCATAGAAGTTGTATAGGAGGTATTATATAATTTTAGAGACGTGCACTTTGAGAGTTGCTAAAGTAGGCACTCAGTTGAACAGAAAGTTCTCCCACCAAAACGACTTAATAAATGGAGATCGATGCATTCATGCAAGTACGAGTACTCATCGATGAAAACAGGCAATGTGCAAAGGGACGCCACTCATCAAGTACATAAATATGTAAGTACATATATACACACACAGTATGAAGTGAAGAATTGTACTAGCATCATTAGCGATGTATACACATGATATTACGTCGTAAATTCTACGATAAATACGTGCAATTCCGTGTTTAAATATGTCAGCGAAACTTTCGAAGTGTTTAGTAGCGTATGCGCTATCTACTAGTGTCGAACACGAGCGCAGACTGCCGCTCCTTATTAACGGTCCATTCTGTCGGGCCGATATGTAAATTAGACACTTCGTTAATGTTCCATTTCAGGGTGATAATTATGTGCCGGCCCTGTCCGCCGACTTGACGGGGGCGCTCGCTTGTTAACGTGTTTGTTGCGGCCCTTTCGGTGACAAATTTGTCCAACGTGCCTCCCCGCAAATCTGCCCAATTCTAGTGAAAGTCGCCCGCTTACACCTACGAACCCACCAGATTTATACAAGCGGTGAAAACAATGGGAAATCCCTTCTCTGATTATGATGAAAATTTTACAAAATCGAAATTGGTATATTATTAAAAAAAGTATTAGGCCCCATATACATAGTTCATGCCATTAAATCTCGATAAACGATAGTGATAAAGTGGGCATTTAAAATAATCCCCTTAAATTTAATCTTATAAGTCTAGGGAACGATCACCTTAGTCACAAATATTTAAGGATGACCAGCAACACTATAGAAATACTCGGAATAAATTATTTACAATCGAGGTCAACCCATGGGATCGAACCTGGCAACCTCTTAGTGGTTACCACTAACGTAACCACAAAGCTATTGTATTATATGTACACTAGTGATAGACCCGGTGAAATTTTCATCTGGTGTATTATAAGTAAAAACTATGTACCTACTTACCTACATATAAACAAGAGGAAATTGTTTTATTAATTAAATAAAATTTCAGTAGATGGCGCTAAATGCTCATGGCACTATTTTCCAAGACGAAATATTGGTAGTAAACAGTATATATGTACATACATACATATATACATTGTGAACGGTTTTTTTCTTGATTCGTTATTATATTCTTACATTATGTTGGCGTATGTCGAATCAAAAAGACACACACACACATACACTCAAACACACAGGCAGACAGATTAAGGCGATTACATTTATACATATGTATGTTGCTAGCTAATAGTTATTGCATGCCCAATAGCATTTCATTAGGCGATAAAATAGTAGATATAATTGTATAATTGTAAAATAGCATTTTATAGTGAAATTTATGTTGTTCATATTATATTATACTATTTTGATTTTGTTTTTTTTATAAATTTACAAGAATATATCCATGTTCAACTAATTCTAGCTTAAGCTCATTTTTCTGTGCAAAACAGAGACGAATGGAAGCGCGTTAGTGGAGCCTTCATCCAGCAGTGGATGGTGAATGTATGTATGTAAATGATGATAATACATATGTATATACCAGATGTACCCAATCTATGGGTCAAAGTCGTTTTTCATATGGTTCGAAAATGAATCTCAAATTGCAAGAATCTTGAAAAATTTTGGTTAGTCTGAAAATAATTAAGAATCAGGCCCGGTTCAAAATACAAAATCGATTAAATTTTAGTTAATTGTATATGTTAAACATATAATAATGTAAATTTACCAAGTTGCGAATTTTATTTGTGAGTGTATTGAAAAATATGAATGCATTGTTCGTTCCAACCTACTTACTATTCATTAGAATGAAACAATCGTGTAGGTTATAGTTATGTATCTATGTATAATATAATTGGTTGTCAACTAATTCTGAGTCTTAATTAAAATCGACGCAATGCGAAAGATTACCATCATCAAACGCGGAAGCACCGTTCGGTGTAAATACGATGCACTTTGCACATGCAATTTAGCAGGAGCAAAATTGTCCGTCCCATGCACAACGATGGTGGTGGTGCAGGCGCATGCACGTCCGTGCACACACATTTCCCTACATGTCCGCCGGTCCAATCAAGTAGATAACGAGCCCATTACGTTATATTACGTTATTCAGGCTACGTCACCGAATTTCCCCTTTTTTCCCCGCCGTGGCGCGGCCCTGCATCGCTGCCGGAACCAGGTTTTTTCGTCGAGTTTTTATATTTTTTCGGGGCGCGACCGATTTTTTATTTATTTTTGCAGTTCACACTCGCCGTATCTGGACAATCAATCGTGTGACACAATTTGTAATTATTGAGCGAAAAGCGCGCGATCTATCGATGAAAACAAAATTTATCCCATAGCACTCTTCCTCCCTCAAAATGGAAGTGTCTGCTGCAGTTTTCCGGTCGAAAAAGGTTTTTAAATGAAACGAAACGCGATGATTTATCAATACATACCTTTATTAACGAATACAATTTATCAGTGAGAAAAATACAAAAGCGAAGGTGATATACATACTTATTTACTACATAAAAATAGTCCAAGAGATTTAATTTTTTTTATATTATGTTCAGTGTTCTTAATTCGAAGCTTTTTATGTCAAATATTTTTGATGTCATCTGAAGAAAATACTCGCCAATTTTACAATATGATTTACCTTTTTAACAAAAAGATTAAGAATATCTATATGTATGTATGTATATATCCGTCAAAGACCGTGGTGGTCATCACTTGACGTCGGATTGTCATTATCAAAGATCGGCATCGGGACGATTGTTATATTTCCTAACTTTTAGATATTGTTTAATTTATATAATGTGTTACTAGTGCGGCCCTTTGGCAACATCCCGAAAGGATACTGGTTTGGTCAAAATCCGTATAGTCATCATTTTATTGTACGAATCTCTACACACTAAATGGAATGATTAAAAAATGCTGAAATATGTGGCTGAAATCTGCACCAATTTTGAAACAGAACTATATTATGTACATATTTTTAAATCAAATAATGATTATCGACACTCGGTAACCAATTTACGCTGATTGGTTGTGCGTCTCGTTCGCGTGTATTTATGGGCACAAAATTACTCATGGCATTCTAAAATTATTATTTTTGAAATCCCCATACTTGTCGCCGTATATATATACATAAATTATAGAAATATGTATATTATAGAACAATTTCGAAAACAAAGAACAACGATAATAAAAGTGCCCAAACAATATTTCAGCGTAAAATTTAGAGCCTGCATAATGGTTTGTTTTTGTGAGCAGTCTGTAAAAAGATTTAATTAACAGGAACGCTCCCGATTGACGTGCAACGGCACGACAAACGACGTGTTAACGTGCATCGAATGCATCCCACGCACTGCATTTTATTCCAGTGTGAAATTTGACGCATCCCGCCATTTATGGAAACGAACGATATTCACACTCGTATGATAAAAGTACAGGTAGGTAATCACAGAGTGCAAAAAAAACAAAACAATTAATTACGAATAAACAGACAGATAGTAATATTTATTAGTTCACGCAATAGCATTTGCTCAGTATGTTAAATGTATAATCGTTTCTGAAGTGCGATAGTGAGATTTGTGTCACTTCGCATCAAAAAATACTCAAAATACAATAACATACATACATATAACCCAATTACGTCTTCGTTATCATACTTGATAACGACTTCAACTAATTAAAACCATGCCTATTCTAATTGCATCATTACGACGTATGTTATGAAAGTCAATTAAAATTCTTATCAAATTAAAAATATAATAGTATGGTTTCACAATAAATTGAACGTATTTATTTTTATTGTAATTTTTTTTTAATCTTATCAAAATTTACAGCAGTATTAAGCAATTATTACATTTTGAATTTCAACCAGTATCGCTGCGGCGAATGATAATGTCTGGTTATTTACAATTAAGAACCGGTTATTTCTTGCAGGTATCGGTGACTATTAACATATGTCAAAGTTCATTACGATAAAGCCTTATAAATTAAAGAAGAAAATCAATTAATACGCACGTAGGTGTGCAACCTGTCATGCATATAAGATATGTACATATAAGCAGTGGCGGATTTGTATTAATAAAAAAAGCTACTGCCACAATTTTATCTAAAATAATATTGCCATTTGATCTTACGATGAGGAAATCTCAATTAATAAAGTATTCACTTAATTTGAAAGTTCAGTAACTATGTATTTAAAATTCAATTCTACATGCATCCATACAAATTGTAATGTTAAGACAAAATTTAATTATATCATTAATACAAATTCAAAACAATCAATATATTTAGCTGATTTTGATTCCTCTCATATATATGTACATACATTTATCAATTTTTTATTTCATTTTTGTACATAATGGTATCGATAATAACAAAATGTTAAATCCGGTAATAACGAAATTCGCTTGATTGTGAAATTAAAATAGAAACGATATTTGAACGCGTCGCAACTTAATAGATTCTGGCACTTCCGATTATGGCACCCCCCACCCCCTTCCCCCTACAAACGTGTATCTCACCCTTGGTTGGAGAGGTGGTGTGTAGTAACGAAGCTTGGCAAGCTAGCAAACTTACCAAGATAACTTAAATATCTCGTTAGTGCAGAACACTGTTTGTTATGTGTGTTAGTCTGGAGGGGGGTACGGTTTGGTAACTTGGGGGGGGGGGGTTCGTAGGTGTTCGCGAACGGTGATGATGCACGTATTTCTTGTGATACGTATGTGGAAGAACGTTTCTAACTATACATTTACTGGATATTCTGTTTACCCCGTTTGTATTGTCACTGTTAAATCTATTCAGAATCAAGAGAAAAGCCCAATTATTATTATTAGAATTGCAAGATTACGCATGGAATACAGGAAGCCAACATTATATATTTATTCGTATGTATGTATGTACATAAGTATTTCCTAAATTGATTTTATTTTTGCCTAATTGAACCAGTCCGTGTGTAATATTTTTAGCATATATTTATTACGAACAATTTAGTGAACTTTTACAATGTTAAACTTCAATTGTATATGGTATTAGATTAGATTGTATTAGATATAAATCAGAATTTCCCACATTACTTTATAATTTTTTAAGTACAAATAAAATTATATGCTACTAGTGTTTTTACCCGGCTTCGTTCGGTATTTGTAATATAAAACGCTTAAAATAATTTTTTAAATATATGTACAAAAAAAAAATCAGATTTTTCCTACTTATTTTTTTCTGTTGACACATATGGTTGTATTTGTTTTTATTTGATTGAATAAACATTAGACAAACAAAAAAATAATAACTGACTAATATACCCCTTTTAACTTGGGCAGTATTAGCAATTAACTGTGAAATTTTGGTGTTTTAACTAAAAAATGAAATTAAAAAAAACCGAAAGACTTTGGACTGAGGTATGTATGGCTCAAAATGTTGTAAATGATGTAAGCTATCAACCCTTCAAGGCTTTGTATCGAGCTACCAAACACCCCGTATATAAATATATATATATATATATATATATATATATATATATATATATATATATATATATATATATATATATATATGTATATATATATATATATATTTATATATAACATCTGACCAACAGCCACTGGCGACATATATTATTACATGTACATTTATAAATTATAAACGTTCAAATCATATTCAAATAATAGCGACTATGGTGGGTAGAATAGTTTTTGTCAATTTGATGAGGAACCGTTTCAACAATGAAATCAGATAAATTCGACCCACGGGATCGAACCCGACAACCTCTCGGTGGTTAGCATGAACTAAACCACTGCTGGTTGGGTTGGTTCCGTCAAGCAAAACTTAATAATAATAAAATATAATACAAATTTTGCATATTCGTAATTTAATTACGTGGGTAAATAAATAATTCAACGAAATAAGCGAAGCGAAAGACGTATATGTTGATTCGAAATGAACAAGCGATTATTGTATGTTATATATGAGACGAAATTCAAAATAAGATTTTGCTTCAGATCCCATATTGAATTTAATCATTAAACGAAAATGTTGATTCGATTGACGCGAGCGAGGTGTGAGTGAATGTTTCATTTCATCGGAAATTTTCAGTGAAAAAGTCTATTATCAAAAATTATTATACCATCGAGATAAATCTGATTTCGCTCCGGCGAACACGTACGTGGAGCGATGTTATTGAAACTCGCACATAATAACATAATTTTCGACCCTTAAAATACGCTAACCAATTAACATCATCAAGAACCATCAAACGAAAAATAGCGACGAGTTGCCAGGTAACCGACCAACCGCTTGAGATAAGTTCCAGCAAATATTAATGAGTGTTGTGGATGTTGGGGGAGGGACAGTGGGTGGCGAATAGATGGGTTGCGAACCCCTTCCACTCCCTTTTTGCCTCATCCCACCCGTAGATGCCCCAGGGCGCGCGTCTCGTTTATTAGCTAACGATGTGGTAACTACAATCGTTAGGGACACACCACTTGCACTTGCCACCAACACTCAAGTGTGTACATTACACGTAGTTAATACAAATATACCCATATAGTAAATACGATAAAGCTGAATTATAATCAGCTTCCTTATCGATGAGGAAATTTTCCATTCAAAAATTAAAAAAATATAGCCATATTATACATATGTATGTATAATGGGAGAAAGAAGTAGTAAAATATCAATATAATATTTGCATTACCTTAGATCTATATAAGTAATCCAATATTATGCAGTAGATTGAATGTACATACCTGTAACAAGAAAATGAAAAATTTATTAATATAAAATACATAGTCTCATTATTTATTTGTTTTATGTTAATATTGTTCACAGTAAGAGTGATACTCAACAAACAATCTCGATAAAAATGTTTTTTTTTTTAAGAAGAGTCCTTTTACAGTTGTTATGAGTGTCGTTATCAGAAATACATCCGTTCTAGTTATCTTGTTTTTATAAGATAAAATGTAATTTAACCTTGGCCAAGATAAGGAATACATGCAAATCACTAATAAAACTACAAGTAGGTGACTATGATCTAAGAATAAAATTGGGTATTGAATTACGACAGGAGATGAATAATTTAAAACAGTGTTATTGATTAAATACGTATGTGTTTATGGACCATCCACATGGAATTTTTTTACAGAAAAATCGATAAACTTTCTATTTTGCGAACAATTTGTCCACCATATAAGGTTTTTTTATTCACAACACAATACAAGTTCAATTGTGTTTTCAATATGATTTTAAGTTGAATTTTATGAAAAATTCTCAGAAATTTGTCGCTGGTGATTGAAAACCCGATGAGAGACTTGTCTGCTGAATTTTTTTAACGTAAAAACTTCTACATATATTATAAAATCTCAGTGGCCTCGTTCCAGACGAATGTTGAAATTAACGTAACAGCCACAATATAATTAATTAATTCTAGGTGAGATATTTACATACACAACACAATGTTGAAACGAATTGAGCTGTCGGATAAACGGTGTCATGTTTGAGAATCAAATGTCAACAAAGCAGAATGCAACAGATTTATTATCGTACGATAGCGGTGTCTCAGGATTAACTGGTCCAGTGGTTCACGTCAACGCAGTTTCCTTGTATCGCGTTATGTTACGTCGTGTCATTAAAGTGTTGCGGGGCTGAGGGGGGTTGTGGATGCTGATTGCGCCCGCGGGATTGTTCCGGCGAGTGTTGGGGCGCCGATAAGGGCCACACGTTGATTGCGAAGGGCAAGAGGGAGAGGTTGGCGCGGGAGTCTGCGGATAACCAAGAATGACAACTGTGCATTTACTGACAAGGTAAGCATATTCACTCGTTCACACCAAATCACATACATACATATGTATATTATGAATAGCAGCGGAATAATTGCGTATATGTACATATGTAGATTAGGTGGACAAATTTCATGTTTCAAAAAATATATACAAAAGACAAAATCGAAATGAATTTCTAAACGTCAAGCATCGATGATTTTGAAAAGATCTAAGCGTAATATCAGCTGGACAAATTATTAAGTTATGCATACATATAGAATACATGCATACTAGCAAAATTTACATGTGTACACAATGAATAAATAATAAGAAAAATGATTTTTAGAATTTTTGTTTCAAAATTTGTCCTACACGATTTAGATACGATTTTGGAATTTTCTAATTTTTATTATTATTATATTTACCAACTTAATGGTGGTTTTATTCGATTTCATTGATTTCGATGACTTTGTAACACACGTATTTACGTACATACATTAATTAGGCTGGAGCGAAAAATTTTAGATTTTCCTCGATAGACCTATTGGAAAACTTGCGTAGTATCAAAGGAACGTTAAATAAAAAAAAATAATTGATTCTAAACAATGTCACGTGCCTGCAGCCAATCTATTTATCTCGACAAAAATTTCAAAAAAGCAGGTTTTTCATCTCTTTTTCGAGAATAGTTTAGTTTTTAAAGTAAACTATTCTCGAAAAAGTAAATCGGGTTTTTAGCACAGAACATTGTTTAAAATCAATGAAATTTTTAAATTTGAAATTTTTATTTATTGATGTGACAGTTTACGATAAGTTTTCCACTAGGTCCATAGATGGAAATTCACGTTTTTCGATCCAGCCTAATGCATATGTATGTATTTGACAAAATTTGATTTTACGCTATAGTAAATGGACCGGTTCCATTTTGGAACCTTATAGATATTAATGCATTTGAAATTAATGCCATTCATCAAGATGATTTCCTCTTCTCACTTTTCACCCCAAGATGGAAAATCACTATACATACATACTTACGTATTTACATATTTTATATGGAGCCAATAGAAAACAGTAATGTTACACGTCTCCAAACTTTTAAGAAGAGAGTCAAATAAGAATACATATTTTAATAACTAGGAGGATCAGACCGATCCAAACTTAAGTTTATGCTTATCATTTATGGTGTTTTCAGAACTTTTTGCGAATTAGGATTCGTTTGCCGGTTAGACACAAAAAAGGTGCGAGCCGTATTTTTTAAATGTAATATAGGTATGTATGTTTATGTATATTAAAATAAAAACATTAAAAATGTTTGGCGTAAGGAAACAGCTGCGTCAAAAATCAATCAATCGAATGCTGCCTGCAAATCACCCGCAATAAGTAAACAGACGTCATTTAAAAATTCGCAGCACCACAGAAAGGGTGCAACGAATTCAAAGCGTTAAAATCAGAATGACAAGAGTGACTTATGAGGCGGAAAACTTCGCGCAAAAATCGACTATTTGCACACGTGAGTAGAACAAGCGATGCGATTCCGTCTCCCTGTCGTCGAAGAAAAACGTTGGCGGAATATTTACGCGGCGGGGGCGCTAAGCGGCCGCGAAAAAATCGCGTTAAAAATTATGAATGGGCGCGCGCGCCCGACGAGTACGAAGGGGGAGTCGGGTGGGCGGGGGTTCATGGGGGCGGAGGCGCCGTTAGGGGGCGCGGGCCCTCAATTTGCATATCCCGGCAGCTATTTGTCAAGCGGCGGCGCGACATTGTCTCGCGGGCCCTTTTGCGGTTCCGGAGCGCGCCCTCTTCATACTCGGGACCACAGGTCACTTACTACCGACGAAAATAAACAGTAAAGTCACCAGGAATAACATGTGAACCCAATGTTCGTATGTAGTGTAGAATCAAGTCAACCATACCGATGGAAAAAATTCGCCGACGATTTAAATTGACCAGGTAAATGTATTAGAATTGAGTTGCGAGCAGTCTTTTGTAGAATGGGTTGCTGTAGTTTTTACATTTTTTTTAATACGAAATAATACTTAAATGCTTCTGCCAATTTCTTATTTTGAACTGAAAATAACAAGTTCATTGAAATGTTTATGTTAAAGCCGCGTCCAAATTAGACGCACACAAACGGACGTGGGCATGAGCGTTTTGCGTTATATGTACATATGTATGTATGTAGTATGGATGTGACATTAGGAATAGTCAGAAGTAATAGCTTTTCACCCCTTTTCCAACGATTTTGTATACAATATATAAACTCCTGTTTAAAGCAGACGAAAAGTTGAGAAAACGAGTCTCGAGATATTGCAGATATTGAAGTTGGTGGAACGAGGTAGACCTACTAATACATATTGCATGTTTCAAGAAATATATTACACACTACATACATTAAGTTTACATATGAGCCGTCTAGTTTCAAACCCAGATAGATCCATTTTTTTCAATTTTCATTTTATGTTATTTTTGTAAGGTCAAAATACGGATCCATATGATGGCCAAGTAAGAAAGTTCAAAGCAATTTACATACTATTGAATTACTTAGCTAAATTCAAGGTTTGTTTCAAAATCAGATAAGTCCCGTAGTTGTTGGTCAAAAGTGAAAATACAGTCAAGGATGTAAACATCTATGACCAGTTTATATAAAATATTTAAAAAAATAAAAATAAAAATTAAGCTAGTTATAAGTTTTTCCTTGTTCCTGAAAAATTTCTAAAAACTGACTTATCTGGTTTTGAAACTAGACGGCTCATATGTACATACATACATATGTACATACCAAGTAAGAAACAAGTCAATTTTTAAGGAAACGCAATCCTAGCTCTATGATGCAGAAGGATAATTCAAATAGAACTAGTACAATGTGTATATACATAATATTGTTTTTCAATACGCATTAAATTAACTTTTTGATACAATGTCGTTAATTACATGAATATTTGTATGTGAGTTGGTTCCCCTGGGTAAAACTACATTTAGTTGAGAATCACACAAAATTTAATTATCTTATACATAGAGTATCGCAAATTTTGTACTGGGCGCGTAAATGTTGCCTTGAAGAGTGAGGGGTAGGGATCTTTAAAAGTTTCTTTCGTATGGACTCGAGGGGAGGGCGGGGGAGTTGAATGTGAGGGGTCGAGAGGGCACCTCATTTACCTCAAATCGTATTTCGCCTCTAATTCCCCCATTCATCGGTATTCAGCCGGTGCCGAGGAGGAAGGCGAGAGGGGGAAGTCTCCTGCCCGGCGGCGAGAGCGCAACACTTCCCACCGAAATAACCAAATGATCCTATTCAGAGCGGGAATCAAACTTCAAACGACTCTTAATTTATTTATTCACGTCGCCTTTCAGGACATTCTGTTTATTTTCCGCGGGAATATTTTTACAGGGACCGCGCGCGCGGGAATTTCCCAGAAAAATCCCTTCCCCCCCCCCTCTTTTGAATGGCGACCATCGCCACCGCGACGCTTCAATGCGCCGTTTAGTTGGTCTCTCTCTACGTACGAGAAGAAAAACGAGGAAAAAAATCGTCGTAAAAGTGGTGGTACATTTTTACGTATCGTATCGTTACTTTTTCAGAAGGAATTTCACTACATAAGTAGGATCAAGGCCTTTTGTATGCGAATACAAAATCGGATGAAAATTTATATGTGCGTTATTAAAAGAAAATGTTTTTGCTTTTCGTAGAACATCTGACAAAATCACTAAACAAAATTTATTGAAGTAATATAATTTTGAATTGAATTTTTATTTCAAAAGAAAAATTATTTAGATGCTTGTATACACATATGTATGAACATATACCTATATCTAATATATAATTTTGAAAGAGACTTTGCATATACATATGTATGTATTTATATAACCTTCGTTCGTAGACGACACTTTTTTTCGATTCATAGGCGCCGATTCGATTTTTTTCGATTCAAAAGTTTCGAAGTCTCCGGGGGCGCATCCGCCGAGGGCGAAGGCTCCGGGGGCGCAGGCGCCGGTTTCTGGTATGCATATAATTTCGAAAGAGACAGTATATATGTTTGTTTGTTCGTGACAGTCAATTTAATAAAAAAAAACAAATGAGTATTCAAATAAATTTAATAAAATGTTTACTATTACATTAGTCATGTTTATGCGGTTTATATTACAAATACCGAGCGAAGCCGGGTTAAACCACTAGTATATTATAAGTACAATATTTTTCGATACAACATGAGTTGAACGAGTCTGATTTGAGAAAAAAGCAGAACACGATTCATAAGTTTTGAAGATTTGAATCATAAGAAAAACATTTAAAAAATTCTTTAATAAATAAAAATAATTTTGATTGAATCGCATGGTATAGACCTCAATTATTCACGCATGCAATGTAAACGTGTACATTGGAACTAACTATCTAACACTCTAATCCTATTAGAATTGTAAATTAAAAGAGGCGTCGAAGACTTCCGTTGCATTTTTATTGCATACCAGTCGAACGCATTTGGGGGAGGGGATGGGGGTTACGGCTAATTAGGTCGGACCAACCTAGGGTGTTTTGTGGGCCTTTTAATTGGGCCCTCGAGGTGAAAAGCAAGGAGCGTTCAGATCGCACCACAAGAAGAACACCGTCTCGTTCGTTAAACATGCACGAGCAGCGGGTAACAAGCGGCGGCCCGCGGACGTGACCGGGCTGATTGCGGGTAGACGGGGGACCTAACGAGCGCCGCGACGTCTGCGACGGCCGCCCCTGCCGCCCCCCCTCGTCCAAATAATCTGGCGATATTAAGAGACGTCAGGCGCCCCCGCGGCCGCCTAATCCAATCGGCCCGCCCGCGCTGTTTGCTGTCAAATTACTTCCCCGTTCGTCAGGGCGGCCGCGACGTGCTTCAGCGGCCGCCCTTCTTTCGCGCGCGCCCCCCCCAAACCTTCCCCCACCCAGAAACGTACCTGGGGCGCGCGCCCCGGTGAAGGGGCTTCGTTACCGTCCGGCCTCGCTTTAACTTTATCAATCGGGCCAATTGGGCCGGGTGAATCGGCAATCAAGCGACGTTATTCGGTCAAGTCGCCCCCTTTTCCACCGGCCGCGCTGATCTCATTAGGCGCCCTCTCCTCCCACCTTCCTCTGGCCCGTTCCGAGGTCCGGCCCTGTCTGCCCGGGTCCTATTGAGACTCGTATTGAATGGAGCCTTCGTTATCCGCCGGATGACTAATCTCGTTTGACGGCCCACATTCGTCCGATGCGCGCACAAACATCGCCCCTTCGTATGTATGTACTACCAAACGTTAACCATCGTCCGATGCAGTATTTTGCCTGTTTTCGCTTTTTCGACCCCTCTCTTAACTAATACATTACTTAATTGAACGATCGATACAACCAACGCCTTCCTATAATATCTGAAACGTCCCTCTTCTCAGAGGATGTCGGCCAACATCAGCTAACTTAGCAAATTTTAAATATAACAAGTATTATACATTCCTCGTCCTTCTTTTCTATTCCTTGTTATTTTTGAAAGTAACAAATATCAACGATTAACACAATGAAATGTAAAAATAATCAAATAAATGTTTAAAGAGACCGAGCAATTTCTCAATTTCTTAAGCAATTCTCCCAAATGATAAGGGCTTTCTTTACAATACAATCGGTCAGATAATTCGAGCAAAAACCTAGTTCATATCATTGCACACAATACTTTTTTAATATAGATATACGTATTATAATCCCAAAATTGTATTCAATAAAAGAATTTTTATTCGACAAAAGATTCTCAGACACGAAGTCGAGCAAATTTAGGAAGCAACTTATTGCTCGATAAATTGGTCGGTGAGTAGTTTCCTTGAGCCCAGCGTTCGATAACATAGGCGTTGGCTTATGCTCGTCAAATTACAATAGATTTCTCCATTACCGTACAGAGCAAGAGAGCAAAAAAACATGGTTGATAATAGTAACTAACAATAGTGAATCATTTTTTGTGCATCGCCTCTTCCTACAGCGGATTAATTATATGTGCCGTACTACGGTTACTCATCAGGGCAACATTCTTTTCCTATTGTTAGCTTCGTAGAAAAACCTTATTTGCTTGTTATTTGTTACGAGTATTGTTATTTGAGATTGCCTGCATGTAGTTATGATATGTGTGATTTAAAATTTATAGTAAAAAATATGGCATACAACTTATAAAATGCTACTAGTTATATACCTATCATTAAAAAATATAAAAGTATCCAGCTTCCTTTTGTGTATTAATAGAAGTCGGAACTTTTTTCGTTTTTTTTTTCATTAATTTTAGAATATCTACATTGAGTCTTGTCTACCCAGGAAATTCTCAACATTCTCCAGTAACACTACGTTTCAAATGTCTACATACTTGCATATATTCTATTTGTGATGGTTTGAGTGTATACCCAGTTTTCAACAACTTATTTTACAATAAGAATATTTTGGTCAGAGAAAATATATGAGATGTGTTTTTGTGTCGAGAAATCGGCAACTGATTGGCAGCAAGCAAAAAGGAAAATAGCGAAGAAAGAGGACTTATTGCAACAAGCGCCTGATTGAGTGCATGTCCTTGGTAGAAATTTGTTCGCATTCAAGAGAACTTGCACGCCTTTGAATTTCAAATAAAAGTCAAATTTACCCTCTACTATAAACCCCCCCTCTAGCCATAAAATCAACTTTGCAAACGAAAACACAAATTCTGCGATGTATATTTTGTCCTTGTTCCGTTCATATTTCATAGTTTATACGCAAACCTAAATAGAAACGGTATTGTCGAAAACATTTAGGAAAATTTCAATAACGGCGATGACATTTCGAAACTATGCTGCCATAACTCATTTGGAAAATGATTTATGATGTCCAAGTTTAAATGCAAAATAAAATATGATACTTTTTTAAACAATGTAAGCATTCGAAGAAGGTTATATTAACAATATAACAAAACTCTAAAGGCGACAATTAATCACTCAAGACGAATTTTCTATTATTTCGTAAAACAGCTTAATGTGGGCTACACCATAACAATAGTTAAAATTAACGTCTTCCTACAGAGTTTCTACAATACACAACAAATACGCTTGATCAATTCCGAATATCTATCTGAAACTACACGGAACAAGAGTCCTCGAACATTTTTACCAGGCCGCATTAGTAAACGAATCAATTTCAATACGCGTGTCCCATGCGAGCGAGGTGTCGGTGGTACATTAGAACAAGTATCATCGCCATCATCATCCTCATAAATTGTGATATGTCATTCAAAAATGTGCTTTATAACGTGGGTGTGCTGTCTTGTCTCATTGTATAATTATGCAGACTCATTAGTGTTAATGCCTCGTAGCCAACTGGGTATTCAAATTTTCATTTGGAGCCGTCCATCATTGTTTGAGTAATGCATTAGTCGAGCCGTTGTTGTAATAATGGTTTGAACAAATGATCCGACTGTCTTCATCTGGCTATATCGCACTTATCTTCCGCATGTGTTGTCCTTTTTTTCCCTCCGACAATAGTTGTATCGATCGAGTGTGTAGTGGCTTTCAGAGACTGACTCGCGAGGAATATCAATGAATACGTACGTCAAATTTAAAAACGAAAAAAGCATGTCATAGGAAACATTACCGCAAAGTAAATATACATACATACATATGTATCTATTTATAGTCGATAGTGTTGTTATTTCCGGATTAATGTGTACGTATACATTCCTAATTTAATAGCGTGTGAAGCATCAGTTTGTTCAATAATACGGAACATAAATATTAATTTAGTATCAATTTATATTTTTGACATAATTGAATAGCGATGCATCCATACGAATTATGTGGGCGGGTCTTATTATATTATACTACATGTATGTATGTTTGTACATACATATATATACACACTCAAGATACCTATCTATCTACCAACGTTTGCTCTTTGTGGTATTCAAAACGTTTATACACGTATAATGTAATTTATATATGTATTCGTATTTAGTTGGGCACAAATACAATATAATGCATGCATTTAAAACGGTTTGAAATACCATAGGAGAATACAAAAGACGGCATAGTAGTGCATGAGCTTCGCTGTTTTTATTGTATTTATTTCATAAATGTGTCCGGCAAATGCTTTCGAAGGATCAAATTGGACAATAGCTGCTCGGCTCGCAACAACCGCTATCCTGAAAGATTTTACCTGGATTTTTTTGCCATCGACAACCTTGAACCATTGTCAATTGAGAAGCCGTCCTCCTCAGAATTTAGCCAGTATGTACTCGAAAATATTTCAAGTCGAAAAATTGTCAAGTTTTTCTTCTCGTCGAGAATTAATTTGTATGTTCCGTAGCATGCACGGTAGTCGCTAGCACCCAATTATGAAAGGATGTGACGCAGAACAAGCCCACACCATAAGCTGTGGCTCTAATTAACCACATCTTTATAGTACTCAGAGCGGGACACCGGTTTACTTCCACTTGGCTGTGCTCTGTATCCAAAACAGATATTGATTGGTATTAGGTTTCCTCCCCGACAACAAAGCTTTAATAACGAGAGCCGACCGGCGGAACCTCATCTGTTATTGAAAACGAGACGCTTATTGACAAGAAAACGGCACTAATGAGGGCGAACGAATACGTGACGAGAGACCACAATCAAAAAAGAATTATATTTGGTTAAATCGATTATGATATGCTAATAGTGCAATAAGTAGGTAGACAATCCAAAAATAGGCGTGGAAAGTTGACGAGAATGTCGTTTAGGATGTTGCAACTTTCTATACAAAAAAAAGTATACATATAATGTACGTATATAATATAAATCGGCACTTAAGAGTATCTAATGTATCAATGTTTCACCTCAGCGTTTGTGTCACTTAGCCGCTATTTGGGACACCCGAAATTCGTTAATTGATTAGATACACTTGTCAATTATTTATGACGAAATTGAATTAAATTGGCGCTTTTACCACATTCCACAATCCGGTTTTGTTATCCACGAAAACCACTCGACACCTTATCGTTTTGTGAAATTGAAAAATAATACAGCTTTGTCAGAATGATCGATCTAATCAATCGAGCAGACTTCCTCGTTCGATATTATTGAAAATAGGGGAAAAGAAGCATCGATAAATCGCTAATGGATTTCGAGATTCGTTAAAATTCCGATAGATAGGGAAAATAGCACGTATGTTTTTTTTTTATAATGATACCGATAATTCAAATCGGAGAGTTCACGAAGTTCATTCAGGAAAGAATGTCTGCACAGAAGATATGTACTAGGGGCCGTTAGTGCTAATGCAGACTTTCCCGGTGCTCCCAAGAGACCCCTAAAAACTTTCATTCTACTTTCCCCTTTAAACTAGCTCGTTTTAAGTGGCCACTTTCAGATTCAGATTTTTGGATAACGAGCAAAATCGATTCTGACATCATAATAAGAAAAAAGCAAAAGTTACACAAATAAAAGGAGCGCAACAAAATCAATTCGTCATGATGATTAGTCACTTTCATACAAGGTGCAACATATACATGTGGTACATATGTAGTTAAAATATGGGTATTCTTCTCGTACCTGATCTACTGTTTATATTGTTACTGTGTATCAATACACAGTATTCAATATAAATTAGTATAATTGAAAACCGACGCATATAAGAAAATGAAATCGGTAAATCACTATTTCTACCGGCAAATTCAAAAAGCACGAAATGCAAAAATACTAATCCTAGACTATAAAAATATATGGAACAATTGTTGGCCATGCTAAAGTGCTTTGTAGAGATAAAATATATATAATTGAAGATTTGATAGCTTCACATTTACATAAGATTTCAACTAATCAGTGAAACAATAGCATGATTACAGATATTAATGTAAGTCATGTTGCATCAAGTATAATGCACTCAAAGAAGTATGGAACGCTGTTTGATTGGTTTCATGGTTGGGAGAGATAGGAAACGTAATACGTGAGTGAGAGGTATGACAAGATTATTTGATACAAAGTAAAGAGATTGAAATATGTAGCAATGGATTGCTCACGTAGCTAAAATAATGGACAAAAGAAGTGATCGAATGGTACGCGAGATAATGTAAAAGGGTGCAAGAAGGCCACAAGGGAGATGTGGCTTTCTTGCAAGAAGGCCACAAGGTGTATGAAATTATAAAAGTATGTAGGAGGGTTGCTCCAAAAACAGCAGTGGATGTTCAATGGCTGTAGATAATGTAAGTATATGATGCTATTTGCCAAAACAATAAAGGTACCCAAACATGTTGTTACACTTGAATTATTTTTGTAATTATCAACTTTTTAATTACTTATTCGTCGCAGAACATAAGACAGAGGTTCAATATCTGGGAAGCAACTCTTTATGGGCGACGTTAACTGCCAGCAAGAAGAAATGTCGTGGTCATAAATATCATTGAATCAATGGATTTAAAAAAATTAAACTCTGATTGTGCAAAACATTTTGAAGTAGGCAAAATAAACCGGAACGGGATAGTAACGATCTTAAAGGTATTGCGTCCTTAATGACACTCGATGATCGCTATTTATCAGGAGCGGGCAGCCGAAACATTCTTGGAGCTGGTCGAGGAGGCCCTCGTTCGTTCCCGATGATTTATGCCGTAATTTAATTTTGCGCGGTAACCTTGGCTGGTTCGGTTCTAGCCTGGCCAGGGGTAAACATTGGTGGTGGATCGATAGCGGTGGCGTACCCCGCGTGCAGCGGATCCGGTAATAAATTAACCGGCCCTAAATAACACGGTCTGCGGCCCGCCGACCGGGGATTATGCAGCGGCCCAACGTGCGACACCCCTGACTCACCCTCCCAGCCACCCGCTCGCCCAGTCGAGACTAGACACGGGGAGAAGATATCGAAATTGATTCACGATCGATTTAGATATTATACATATGTGCATGAAAAAAGAAAATCGCGCGTCAAACGGTGAGGGACGTTAACGATCTAGAAAGGCAATTTGAAATTTTGGAAAGACATTGTTGGGTGCGCGACGTGTGCGTTTTAATGACGCCATTGTGTGGAGATGATGCGTGAACGATACGTCCTGAACATCGATTGTGAAGAGGCCACTAACAAAGGCCTTGACGAGGGTATCGTGCAATCGACGATGGAATATCTGGCAGAAGGACCATTAGAAACTTAGCAGAGAACTGGAGATACCGACCGAGTTCATACTACGGTACGAAAATAAACACTGTATCGTTGCAATGATGGAAGTCGTTGAAATATTCCTTCAAGACAGGCGCCATTGATGACAGTTCTGTGCGAAATTAGCATAATCAAATAATCGTTTCTAATATATTTTCTTTCCATCAACTACAAACGTGAACATCAAACTATTAAAGCGATGGTTCATAATAATCATACACACTATTAAAGGTGCAAGCTAAATTCTATAAGTATGTACATATTTTAAACTAAATTTAGATTACTTAAAGAAACTGCATCATATTATTTGCATTTCAAACTAACAACTATGCATATGAATGTGTGTGATTTTTGATCGAAGTTGACAGGTTAAATAAAGGAAACCACTGATTAAGAAAGTCAGTAGTCGAGATAATTCAAAATCCTTAGAAAGAAGAGGTGTATAAGAAATAGAAAGAAGAGGTGTATAAGTTTGTAATTGAATTGATTTGAGGAGAAGGGGAGAGCTCTTTTGGGAAGAGCCTTCTTCAGTGTGACGTTGGCTCAACTCCGGACAAAAATCGGGGCATTGCAATTACGTTTTGGATTGCTATTATTTTTTCGCGACTAGGTCAGCGCCAAGATGACCCATAATGATTTCAAACGCAGGTTTATTTTTTGCTTCCACTTTTAGATAATGCTATTCTGAAATACATTCACCATGAATACTATATATATATATTCCGTGTCATACGAAGACATTTGCCTGTTACAGATAACCCGTGAAAAAAATCATAGTGGACTGTGGGGATGAATCTTCGGACTGCAGTAGCTTTTTGCCCATACCGGTGACCGAAAACAGTCGTTTGCCTTGACACTTGCCCAACGAACGACCCTCATTAATATTAGCCCTACTATGCTGGGCACCAAACATCCAGTTAAAAATGTATGTTTTAACTTAAAACAAATGCACAATCTACCGTTTTTATTATTGTAATTAGCTATAAAAATCATTGTATCGTGAATAAAACATCGAAACATCGAAAAGGAGTACAAGAAATGAAAAAAATAAAGGCCGAATCAGAGCCGCCATTCTAAGGCGGATATCGTTCTCAACTATTGAGTGTGGCGTACTGAATTCTCCCCCCTCTCGTATTTGTGAGGCATGTCTACAAAGGGCTTCCCGCGAAAGTAATTATTTCTGTTGATATTAATGAATGTTTATATTTCGTAATGACATAATTTTAATCATATACACTGTCGTCAAAGTCATTTCTGATTGAGTGAGTTGGTCAAAGACGTTTGTGATCGTTAAATAATATTAATTTTTTTCGATAAAAATAAATAAAAACATTTTTTTCATGGTTCGACGGTATTCTCATTACTAGACTGCATTTCCATTTCAAGTTACTTTTATTATATCCGCGCTAAAACGGAAGAGATCGTCAAAAGTAGAACCGAGCGAAGCGGGGTAATACCACTGGTAAAATATAAGTCCTGGTCTCTCGCTATCCATCACAGTGTGGCAAGTGTTAAGGCGATCGGAGTGCATTTTTACTTCTGTATGAGACTCAATACTTTTTATACAATTTAAGAACGATAATAATGAAACAGTACTGGGAGGGATACAGCCCCCCAGCCCATTTGGACGTAATATATGTACAGTAAGAATAAATTTAAACCGAATTATAAGTTACCTTGTGTAGTCTGTTTTGCAGAGGATCATGCCGCCTTTGGTATAGCATGAGGCTCCAATTTCAGCTAGCATGGCGCCGCAGCAGGAGCACTTGAGGCATCCATTGTGCCAGTAGCGATCCAGCGCGAAGAGGAGGAAGCGCTCGACAATCTTACCACCACAGCCGGCGCACTGTCTTAGCGCGGGGCTGTTGTTGTTGTTGTGGTGGGGGAGGTGGTGTGCGGCATGGTGTTGCGCGTGATGGGGGTGCGCGTACGATGATGGTGGGTGTCCATTGAGGGGGTAGGGGCCACCGTCGGGGCTGGGCGGATGCGGCGAGTTCAGCTCCGAGTAGGGGTGGTAATGGGGGTTCATGGCAGCGAGCGCACCGGCGGCCAGCTTGAGGCCTGGAGCGGCGGGGTCGCCTCACGATCAGCCGTAGAGAATACACGCCACACCTGAAATCACAATTAAATACAACCGATTAATACAAACGAATAAAGCAAAATTAAACAGATGTACGCATGTCATCAACGGCCTGTAGCCCCGACCCCAAAGAACAAGAAAGAAGATCTGTTACATTACAGCGCTAAGCAATTTCAAAAGCCACTGCGATGTCAAATTGTGTACCATGCCATGCCATATAAACGTTACCCAGCGTTTTGATTAGAGGCTCTTTGATCAATCGTGAATTAATGCACTTGCCCAGTGTCCTAGGGTGTTTTGAACGGGAGTCCTACTACCACAAGCCCCTCTGAAACCCATATAAGGTCTGGAAGTGCTTACATATTACATACATTTTTTTTTACATTATCTATGTACTCGTAAATAGTAACAATAGATGAATTGTGATCATGCGAAAATTCGAACTCGAGATTTTGACTGAATCGACTCTGTTCGATTACTGATCGCGTTTTCATGACCTAGAAAAAAATGTGTGTCTGTGTATTTTGGGGATTTTTAAACACCGTTAGTTCTATCGAACTGAAACTTAGCACCGGTTACTGAAATTCTTATCGACACGACGTTAATTTTTTTCAAATTTTTAAGTTGACCGGAAATGGTACCTCCCCTTATAGGTGTCCCCTTTTTTTAAGTTTTTGAATTCAATTATCTCCCAAACCGCTATTGAATCGGACTAAAACTTTTTTACATGTAATATAAATTATAAATTTTATAACCATTAGGTTATATTTATCTGAACCGGAAGTAGTACTTAAATTAAAGTTAATTAAATAATTAATCCATTAAAATAATTATTAAAGACTTAATCCATTGAGACATCTATGGATTTTAGACTTGTACATAAATTTTTACAAATTGTACATACATAATACAGAAGATTTGTGACAACAGGTAGGAAGATTTTTTTGCCAGTTTTAAGGAATCGTTTCTACAATGATCGGATAAAATTGGCAAACTCTGATAAGAGTTTGTCAATTCACCACCCAAGTCTGACCAGAAGTATAACGGGGTCGAACCCAATAATCACTTAGTGCTAAACATACACGCTACCACTGAGCCATACTGCTGGCTATATGTATATGTAGATTATACAAAAATGTAAACTTGTTGAATATCATAGATTGGCGTAAGTTCATTAGAAATTTACAAGTTGATTGACCTTTAAAACTAGCGGCATAGATTAAAAATAAAACATAGGTACATCTGGTCAAGTCATCTAGTACGATTTATTGCTTAGTAAAATTTATACGAAATTGCACTTTTTATGTAGAATTCAATAGAGATGTTTATGAAGTCAACAATTTTTTCGACACAGCAAATTTGTGAGAAATATATATATAATATTCAACAAATGATAAAAACTCGAATTTGCGAAAAAGTGAATGGGGAGATACCGATTTATTGGATCCGTCACAGCAATTAGGCTAGAAAAATTTCGTCAGACGAAAAATCGAAAGCAAAAGGATATGAGGCTTGTAAAAATCGGAAAATTCTAGCAGGAGACGGTCGAAATGTGTTTTTTAATAAGCACAAGATCGCGCCAGCAGCGTATTTGACCGGGACTCGCACCCACGACCTTTCTATCGGTATGCAATAGCTCTACCAGTGCATTACGCTGTGGTAAAAAATTATGTAAAATATTGAAACACTCATTCATTAAATTGTTTCAATGAGTGAAATATTAGTCCTGAAATACGATCACAAAATCGATCCCGAGATAACATTTCGAGAAGTCGCGTGACTCGATCTGGAACTATCCACTGTGACGCACTATCGGGGATGTCCAGTGAAACAATCCGGGGCAGCCCGGTGATTCAAACATCAACATGGGTATTAAAATTGTAGGCCGAAGACCTAACATGACTCACAGAATTGTCGATCACTTGGAATATACAAAAAGACTGAAAGGTAAGTAAGGTAATTTTTAAATCACACTAGTAGCAACTATGTAAGCTGCTAGTAGCGACTAGGTTGAAGCAATGGTATATACAAAATATACATGAGTACAAGCTTGTTTAGCTCGTACTCGTGTATATTTTACACGAGTTAAGATTCGATGCACCACAACTTTTCCGAACACAAACAATCGTCGAACATAAGATGGATTAGCGAAAATGGAGACAGCGTAATCGAGAGCAGCAGGAGTCAAATCGCAAGAGTGGTGTCTGGCGAAGGTTGCTGACAGTGTCCGTAATGAAAGCGGCCAATTAGCGAGGCAGGTGGCCACCGAGCGAAGGTTTCCCCCTTCAATTAGGGCCCGAGCGCTCCGGATTAATCTGCAGCCCTTCAGCCAATGGAGCGGAACTGTCTCCATAAAACTTAATTAAACATCTTAAAACAAGCGTTCATTAAAGAATAATCAACCTTATTTACTAATAAATAACCGGATTGCACGAGCGGGACGATAGAGCGGCTCCCACTCATCAACCCGACCCATCCCATAACACTCGCATCCAATTATAATGAAATGTATCAATTCGAGATCCGAAATTAAATTAAAATACATGTATTTGTATATATGTTATATTATAATTGTGCCAAAGAGGCCGATGTAATAATTTGGGGCAATACCGCGAGTAAATTATTCGAAGAAAAACTTTTGAAGGAAAAATGAAACAAGTTCGGCCTATTTGGAGTGGCTTGGAAAAGCAGCGCTACGTATAATGTAATTAGAGCGAAACCACTGGCAAAATTAAACGCGAAAACGGAATGAGAATGTGAGCCTAATTAGAATGGGGAAGAAGGCGCCACTTGCGGAGGGCCCTATTCCGACTGTGGCTCCCACGTGCGAAACCTCTGCACAAATAGCTCCCCCCTCCAGTCTCCCTCGCCAGAGAAGAATGACACATATTGCACACTCGGAATTATGCTTTTCAATGAAAATCATTGGAAAATATACATGTATATACATATATGTTGGTTCAGATTTCTTTATATTAATTTTGCGGATATTGTACGTTTTTACTTTACTTTTTTAAGTTTTGTTATTAACTAAACAGTATTTTATGTTAGAATAACCTATAATATAACCATTAATTCACAACTTTGTTTAAAAGATACTAAAAAAAACACGAAAAGGATATTCCAACCAAACATACATATGTATGTATATACACAGGGCTTCCGAGAGGAGGGGGGAGCTGGGGTGAAAGTTTCAGGGCCCGGACTACTTGAGTTTCCTGATCCTTACTTGTTCGACTGATCGATATTGATATTTTATATTATTCTACATAAAAATATTCCTTTAATGCGAAATATTTACTATTTTTCGATCCGCGCATTATTTGTGTCCATGTGAAATCGTACCTGTTATATCATACTTTCTTATTCGCTTATTTAATAAAAATAGCATTTAACATAGATATAGGTATTTTTCTAATAGTTTGATAGATTTTTCGCATATTAAATATATATCTATAAGATTTTTTTGGTTTGTCATATGGTATGGAATTATTACTCGAGGGCCCGTGATTCCTCTTGGCGGCCCTGTATATACATACATACATAGAGTCGAATAATCGAATGTAATAAAGAATAATTAATCAAGAACATGAAAGAGTTCAAATGGAGTTTGAAAATCGATTTTCAATTGTTTTTTTACACGTTATTTTTCTTGTTAGTTATAATTAGACAGCAGAAGGTCAATAGGAAAATATGCTTTTAGGCTGTTATGGCTATTGTTTTTAGAAAACTTTTTTTTTTGCTCTCTTGCATTCAGTACTGTTGGAACGTGTATTGTTATTTGTCAGGGCTCTATAGTTAAAATATTATCTTATTTTAATATTAGCGTTCAAAACATTGTTTGAAGAAAAGCTGAAAAACTGATGTATGATACATACGTACCGATTTAAAATGGATATTCAATGTCTTACAGATACAAATACTATAAGATATTGTAATCGTAAACGGTTTTACACACGAATCTCGATTTTGACTACTTTTTCTTCCTAATTTTAGCAAACGCTTTTACTGCAAGTATACTATATTCATTTTTTATTTTACTTAAACGCGAATATAAATCATTTTACAGGCAATAAAAATGCCCACTCTGCTATGAGGATAGGTTTTATTTGCTTTACACGCCAATGTATTTAAAGCGAGCCGTATAAATTGCAAAACTATATGTACATATAAGATTGTTTGTTAAACAGATCGACGTTTGAATATCTCTAGTAGTCCATCGACTATGCCGCCTTCCCCAAGTATTCATAAAAAAAAAAAAACAAAAACAATTTGTCTAAAAATGTAAATGCTCCATTACTAAGAGATCTTTAAAACATTTAGAGAGATAAGTATTTTTATTCAAATTAATGGTTTCACAATTACACATTCCAAAGATATTTAATTAAAAGGAGAAGCGTTGAGATGGTTCAACGGGGCCTTGCAATTTAGTTAAAATGCACCGCTAACACATGCGTATATACACATTATGTATGTATGTATATACATCCAATATACACATGTACATATAATATATCATCATCATCGAGTCAAACGTCTTCGGGGTCGTGTTGTTAGCGTTAAGACTACAATTTGAAAAACCATTTCGACCTCGCCACAAACGTAAACGTATCATTACTATAGGACCCACAACTTTTGTTTTTTGCGTTCACGTACAAACTAATGTGGGTACGTGAATAGAGTGAAGACTCAAACCCGTTCATTAGAACCCCGTAATAAATACAATATACGAATAATTTCCCGTACAGACACGAGACTCAGATATGCAATCATTCAATCAAGAATAACCTTAAATTTTTGTTGTTTTTTTTTTTTTAATTTTGAAGATTCCATTGATGATTTTACGTGTCGTCGGTGGATTTCGACTGCGGATTTTTGGCATTTCAATGGGAATACTTGGCGTCACAATTCACACACCTCGAGAAGAGTAATGATATGACGGGAGAGGGTCGTTCCCCGAGACTGGGATTCTCCGTGGGGGTTTGGGGATGGGTGGGATGGGGGTGCAGCCGGTAATTTGCGGCTTAAAATGTAATAGCGCCGCCTGCCCGTATCCCGATACAGCGAGAAGCGGGACCGCAGAAAACGCAAATAATAAAATTAGTGTCATTACTCCTTATGGGGCATTTGATAAATTATGTCATTAAACGACCGTAATGGTTCGCGGTTAACTCGACGACTTTACACAACGGCCGGACATAAATTTGTGGACAAGTTTCACGCTAGTTCTACGTACGTACATAAATGTTTGCCTATGAATGTCTTTAAGTGTCTCCAAGAAAATAAAAATATTTGTCAAATATTAAAAAAAAAAAGATAAAATATATGCGCCATACATACATACATTGTGGAAAATCAATTACGTGATTTGACATAAAAATTTCTTCGATCCGGTTATTGTGTATGGCGATGTTTGAATTCCGTTGACACCTCCAATATTTGATTAAAAAAGACGACTCCGACTACTGATTATTATTTTTGAATATGAACACTACCAAAATATCAACATAAAATCTCAAATAGAATCGCATATAACTTATATAATTTTTCAATATTTACGATTTCAAATAGCAATAAAATATTCAACAATTAAATTAACTAATTTACATATTACCAATAGACTACTACAAATTAGAACGAGTATTATTCATAAAAAAAAATTTCTGTTAGTATACCTCCATTACACGGAGTTAAAAAGCTACATTGAAAAAATGACACGCGATTTCACGTGATCAGCATTAGCATAATTGGCAAAATTCGGTGAAAAATAGCCGGCATACTATTGATCGTATTTAATATTTTATACTTATCATTCATTTGTATATAAAATTATTGCAAATGAGACTTATTTTCTATTACATATACGGATATCATATATCATCATTAAGAAAATAAAGAAGTTGGATTTTAAACATACCTAAATATGTCGTATTATATCACTGGCTTTAAAAAATCGATAATAAAACTTGCTGGGAGGCCGCCTTATTACATTTCATCAGATCGGTCCAAAACAAATCATCAGTAATTATGCTGATAAATCAACGTGGAGGATTTTAGACCTTCAAGACGCCTGATAGTTGCGTTGTTGGATACAGGTCTAAGAATTTGTGTTAACGTGGACAGCGCTCATACCCTGTTCGCACACACATCAGTAAGGCACACACTTGCATCCTACTCGCACATCGATTTAAATAGTATGCGCTAGTAAAATTCAAAACGCTGGATATCGAAATGTCACCAGTTGTAATAAATTTTACAAGTATAAGTTTCAGGTACATGCCCATTTCATTATAAATTTTAGACCGTGAATAGTGAAAGTTTATGTACAATATTAGCCGGTACGCGAAAACTGGACAATCGGCGACGCGACCACTGGGCAACGCGATAAGAAACATTGGTAAACTCTGAAAGGAAACGATCGACCTGGAGTCACACATCACGGTCTGGCCAACAGCTACTAGTGGGAATCGAACCGTAACCACTCCGCTCGAAAACATAATATGCTAACCACTAGTCCACGCTGCTGGTTTATAATACTTTTTATAGACATCCTTTGAGATTTCTGAGTACCTGCACTCTCACGCCCAGTTGTCTCATCGCCCACTTGTCACATCGCCCAGTGGACCGTGTTCGAAATTAGCTTGTTTATTTTAAGGCTATGGTGTGATTTGAAGAAATTTTAATTGATCCAAACAGACTTGGCCTGTTTGCTAATGATATCGGATGTTCATATGTACATAGATATTAACAGATTATATCAGATTAGGCGGTCTTTCGCTGAAGTGATCGTCAATGTGTCTTTCACATTTTGTAATCGCTCGGACTAATTTCAACTTTTTTTTAAATTTCTACATTTATTACAGCACGCTTATCAGTATAATTCCAAGAGGCGCCGACGTGTTGTAACAGTGACTAAAATTTCATACGGCACACACGGGCCAATTGTTGTGATCGCATTCGACAAACTCAAGTCAAATGGGATAATGAAGGTGGGGGCCCGACCCGAGAACCGGTTACATCATAAAGCAAACAAACGCAAGAGAGCAAGGATGCGACCGACCTGAAGAGAAGAATATCAATCAAGAGTGCGAGGCCCATCAAGCAGAGACCGACTATGTATATTGTCCGTTTAATAATGAAAATTAAACAGGTTTAATTGCCGCAAGATTAAAGCTGGAGGGGAGGAAGATTCCCGAGTAACAAGTCGGCCAGCTTTGATCCGAAGCCGACATCAGTGATGACCGCGATCAATATTGATTTTGTGGACGCGCGCGCCATTAGGATCGGACCTCTAATTGTGCGGACTGGCCGTGATCAATAGCCGACCGATTAAATGAGCGCACATCAATTAAAAGCACTCGATGCACAATCAAAAGAATATTCTGCAGCGTAATAGGAGATTGGAAGCACGATTGATGATGTGAATTAATGAAAAATCTAGCGATTGAAAACGACTAGTAAAAACTATGCAAGTACTCAGCGGCGGATTTATTATACGTGTAGCCTAAAATAGTTATATAGCCTGGGGTAGCAAATTCATTAAGAGGGGAGAAATTTTAAGCTGAATTTTTTTACAAATGGACTTGCATTTTAAATAATATCATAAAAAAACTACATTTTCAACCACTACCTAGTCTGTGACGGCCTTGGTACTTTATGAGGTCAATATATTCTAGATGCAAAACATCTTTTAAGTAAGTGACAAATGAGTATTCTAAGCACAATGAAACACAATGCAAATAATTTCATCCCAACTTATTTCCGTTCTAAGTTCAAAGTTCCCTACATTTAAATATGAATTGGAACATTATAAAAAGCTTGTAAAAATATTGCGTCAATAAAGCGCAAAGATTAAGCTACAGATATCGAGTTATTAATGCAGTTTTGTTCCTGTTTTCATGAACTCAAAGGTGACTTTTTAAAATAACATTCCTTTTAATTGACAATATAATGTACATATGTATGTATAGGTATAAAGTTTAAGTTTAAAGTTTAATCTCAAATCACGTATTTCGCTTTTCAATACAACCCAATGAAATTTTAACGAGAAAAATTCTAGTTACTTATAATTAAAAGACAGTTAACTGAAGTGTATTTTGAAAAATGATCATATTTAAAACTCGTGATTTAAAATAATGCTTTGTAAACTTCACATTTGCGCTTTAAGGACGACATATTCAAATTTAATTTTGAATAAAAAATATTACTAGTCCAATATATTATGCAATGAATTAATTAAAATGTAAAAAAGAGATTAATTGATATTTTTGAGACTAAAAATGTGACTGCAGCCTAATTTTTTGAACTTAATATGTACATATGTAGGTTAGAAGTATGAAAAATGTGGTCGATGTAATGCTGAGATTAAATAAATTGAAATGGCAATGGATGGGTCACGTAGCTAGAAGAATGGACGATAAATTGACGAACGAAGTGCTCGAATGGTAACCGAGAGAATGTAAACGGTGCAAGGAATGTCACGGGGTAGAAGGGTGGATGAAATCTGAAAAAAGTGTGGAATGAGATGGATGAGAGTTGTTCAAAACAGACACGAATGGAAGTGTATTGAAGAGGTCTTCATCCAACAGTGGATGGCGAATGGCTGTGAATGATGATGATAGTGTATTAATACAATTGCAGTTCATTCAAACATTTGATGCAGATGTCATATGGGTTCTACATATGTATGTGTGTGAAAACAGTCCACACTACTCACGCACAAACAAAAACCATGTGGGTTAGACGCATTTTGCGTAACCTTTTTCCATCAAAGGATCCTCCTGTACATGTATGCATATCTCCTTACAATCATTAGCAGTAATGGCAAAATGCAATTAGTAGAATCAGTAGTCGCCAGGCAGTAAAATCAACCTGTGCAAGTTCGCAACCATGAGGAATAAAATTAACGATCGAATTTTATAGCAAACGTGGGTATGTATTCAAACGCTTGCGAGTAATTAAAAGCTTCTAGTGTTTAATCTGCAGGAATTTCACCAGTTTTATTTGGACGAGAAATTCAGAAATACGATAAAATATTGTAATCAGTGTCCCTATCGGCGATAAATCGAAGAATGCCAGAGCGTATTTACATTAGCGTGTGCGCGCCCGGCCGCTATAAAACGACCGAACCGCAACCGAACAAGTGTATATAGTTGTGTCTACACGTATGAAAAAAAAATAAAAATCATCAGCCATTTTATGTCCATTATTTTAGTGCTGTTTCCGCCAAATCATCGGATCACTCCATTTTGTCAGTTGAATTTCGTTCCGGGTTTTATTTCAATATATTTTTTAACGTCCATTGTGTTCGTGCCATTAAACCGGATAATACACACCATATTTTCCGTGTATGCGACGCACTGTTAAATGGAATATATAATACGTAATTAAACCGTTTGTTCGGTGCTGTGGAAAGAACATTTCTAGACACTTAATTAACGCCGTAAAAAGATACAGAGTGTGAGTGTATGTGTGTTACGTGAATTAATGATAATATTCCTTATGGCGTTATTGTTTGCTGCACAAAATGCGCTCGCGTTACAGTTATAGAAAGGAACGGTTTGAGCGAAGTTTTTCTATGACCCGGAAGTGAGTGCGGTTTTGACGCGAATCGATAAAGGGTCACTCCTGAGTTTCTGGCCATACGAAGACAATTAAGAGAGCGATTATTGAACCAACCCAAGTGGCCGGCTGCAGGGAGGGCACGTTCCAATTTAAAGTTGGCGAAGCCTCGAGGCCAATACGGCTCTGGTGCAACTTTGGACAATCAAGCGCTTCGATTGCGACTGGAAGCGCCGAAACGATCGATGGACGTCAAATTTTCTAATAATCGACCACTTCGCATTCTCCCCAATCAAAGGACTACTATTATCGATTAATACGTTCATTCAATTCAACGGAAAGATTGCACCGCAGTTTAAAAATTCACTCAACTAAGTATGGAGCACAGCATGCTAGGCATAACAATAAGATATAGGAAACGGAATACGTGGGTGAGAAGTATGACAAGGGTAGTTGTTGATATAATGGGAAGAGTGAAAATACTAAAATAGTGAAATAGGCTCCTCAAGTAACTTGAAGACTGCTAGAATAGTACCCGAGAGAATGCAATGAGTAAAGGCCACAGGGCAGATGTGTGGATAAAATTAAAAAAAAATGTGCTGCATGAAACGGGTGAACATTGCTCAAAACAAAGACGAATGGAAGCGTATTGGAGAAGCCTTCGTTCAGAAGTGGATATTGAATGGCTGTAGATGCTGATGGTGATGGTGGTGAAATAATGATCATAGCCAGAAGATAGCTCGGTGGTTGTGTTAATGCTAACCATCTAGAGGTTCCCGGGTTCAAGCCATGAGTTGACCTCAATTTGAGGAGAATTTATTCAGAGTATTTCTGCAGTACTGCTGGTCAGACATTTTGACAAACTATTGTTTTAGTAATATGGGACCTTTTTTAAGACTATTCCTTTACATAGTGGTTGCATGTTTCCGAGTATTATCTGTAGTGCTGCTGGTCAAACTTGTCAATTTATCTGATTTCATTGTTGAAACGATTCCTCATCAAATTTGGCAAAAACCATTATACCTACTATTTGATATGTACAACTTAAATACCATGTCACCGAGTGGTGAAATCCATAATGACATTATGGTAAAATATATATTTTTTATAAATATATGGCTTAATGCTTTTACTTGCAAAAATATGCGTTATTGATACAATATGCATAGATAGATATATATTAGTAATCATGTCTTAAAACTTGTTACGAAACGTTGCACTCCTACTAATCTGGCCTGTTGAACTAGAGTGAGACTTTAGACTGAGATTTACAATTGACGTCTCAAACCTAACCAATTCCTTAACTGGTATGTATTTATGTATACATATAATAAGTACCCATGAAGATTTTGCGTAAGTTTAACTTGTGTAGGTCAAAATAAACAGTAATTTATTTTATTTTAAAACACGCAAGGCAGAAAAGATTCATCAACCCTGACCTATTACATCTGCAACTTCAATTGGGTAAAAACGATCGTCTTGATTTATTGAATTTTTTAGTCATCAATAGATTTTTTTCGATTATATGTGCATATGTAGAAAAAATTTCTCACGATTTTGACAACGATCAATTTTTTATAAACAACATTAAGAAAACGTTTAACTTTTTTTAACAATATGTATGTACATGCATTTAGTTGACAATTTTATAGTTGAAAATGCATAAAAGCGCAGTATGCAATACTAGTTCATAAATTATACAAACTCGTTTATATTATACATATATAATAATAGAAAGTATAGCTTATCTAAAATTAAAACTATCACGCGGTTTGTTCTGCAATGAGCATAACAAAACACAGAAAAATTCTCAGCAATAACCGTCAAAACGCTCCACAGCAAAATTATGTCGTTTACGTGCGAAATTTTCCTACAACATACGAATCGAAATGTACGCTATTTCTCGAGCTATTTTAGTATGCAGAGGCGCGTCACTTGATTATGATTTGTTTGCATTATGCTAATCATTACATGGAGTTTCGGCGATATCGATACGCGACTCGCCGATTAACATATTAATGCGATTCGATGTCCAATCTCCTTGGCTCAGGCACTACATAGGTGTGTTGAACCCGGAGTCCCATTTAAAAATATAATTTACGTGTTTTGTGGTCCACGGCTATCCTACGCAAACATGCTTACACACGTACGTATATATCTTCAATTTCGATATAATTACCCGAACTACCGAACCCGGCCGGCCGCCTAATCAACATATTTTAGTCGTTCTTCCACACACGCTGGGCTGCCAGAAGTCTGCGACCGCCATTGGATTCCAAGCACCCCCCGTCGAGACACTTTCGACCAATCAGTGTACGCAAGGGAGTGATATATTCGACTAATCGCATCGGATCGAACAAAAAAAGCAGTAAATATGCAATTAAGAATCGACTCCGTCGGCCATAATATGCTTACTAGAATTTAAAGGATTCTTATACGTACATATATATAATTAAGACGTTTTAAACATAGCAGCAGGATTAAATCAAAATTTCATGAAAAGTCTAGATTAGGATAAGTACATATGTACGAGTATGTATACAAATGTTTAACTGATTAACTGGCGATCCGATCTTGCGGCTTGGCGATTAAACGATTAACTAGCGATTCGTTCTAATAATGTATGTGAAATTTTTGTAATAAAATGTATAGTGAAAGTGCATATTCTGATATGTTAAGCATAAGTTATCAAAACAACCACAATATGCATTTGGTATCGTATAGGTTAGAGCCACCCAACCAGTCGATTACGGCTTGATTTTAAATGCACATACTTATTTTGCCAAATGTATCCTAAAAATATCTGAAACACAATCTCGAATTGATAATATACCAGATAGATATATGTATAATATGTAGATAAATTCTCAATCCTGACAAACGCTGCATAAAATCGAGAATTGGATAAACCTGTTGAAACATTGTCAAGAATTTATAAATAAAGCTAGACTAGAATTAGTTATGAAATGTAATTAATAGCATATATATATATATACATATATATATATATATATATATATATATATATATATATATATATATATATATATATATATATATATGAGTTCGGTCTTTCGTGTCATGCGGGGAAGACGTGCTTCTGCGTTCTTCCCGCTATTACTCGCTTAAACCCGGCTATTGCACGAAATTTAATCTAAAAATTTAACCATCTAATCACTTATTTTACTAATTGCATCCTAGTATAATTTAAGTGTAAAAATAAACAGACGATCGGCCGTTAACAGCGTTTTTAATATCAGTGATTGCGAAAAATTTTGTGTTAATTTTGTGTCAGTTACAAAAGCGTATACGAACGAGATACATCTCCCTACCTGAATACAAAAAAAATAAGGGTCGCCAGTCAAAATTCGGTCCCACAGAAGCAATAAATCTTCCACATAATTGCTTTCAGACAAAAATTTTTAACGAACTTTACTTAATAGAATAATAGCAAACAGAAACGGTGTTTCCCAACTGTCTAATAGTTCTTTTTCATATTTAATTTATATTAAAGTAATTCGTGTAATTTTATATTCTTTACTAAATTTATTATTAAAATATTAAATTGCAAACCGCACTCACATATATAAATCCGTTGTCTCCAAAGAGGCGTCTCACGATAAAGATCTGTAAAAAAGTAGTATAACAATTGCTAATCTATTATTATCATAACTAACTACTTTCACTTACAAAGTAACCCTGTTAAATGGCATGTAATAACTCATAAGTGATCCAAGTGATACCTAGGATGACTATCTGTCAAAGCTGACCACAGAGAAGAGTCTATGGCGGTAAGAACTCACTCCTTGAATGGAAATCTCTCTCAAGTACCGCCTTTTTCTCAACACATCTTGGATAAATGCGAGAAAAATAATATCCAAACCTCCAACAAGGTAAGAGTGACGATGGATGATAGCTTAGCTAATAGAAACCTGTATTTAGCCACGTACAATGTAAGAACGTTATCGAGTGAAGGAAGTGTGCTTGCATTAGAGAATGAATTAGAAAATATCAAATGGGATATAATAGGACTTAGTGAAGTAAGACGAAAACAGCAAAACCAAATAATCCTAAAAAGTGGTAACTGTCTCTACTGGAGAGGGCTACCAAATGGTAGAATAGGAGGAGTAGGGTTTCTTATCAATAAGAGAATAGAAAGAAATATTATAGAAATAAGCGACATATCGGAACGTATATGCTATATAGTATTAAGAATCTCGAGCAGGTACACTTGTCAAATCTTCCAAGTGTACGCCCCCACATCTAGCCACCCAGACGAGGAAATAGAAGACTTCTACGAAAAAATACAGGACGCATACGATAATAGCCGTCACCACTTTAAAATAATCATGGGCGACTTTAACGCAAAAATAGGACAAAAGGCAAATACTGAAAGAGCAGTAGGCAATTTTGGTACCGGCCAAAGAAACGACAGAGGCGATCGCCTCATAGAATTCGCAGAACACAACAGGCTCTTTATCACTAATTCATTTTTCAGGAAAAACACCAACAATAAGTGGACTTGGGAGAGTCCTAAAGGAGACAGAAACGAGATCGATTTCATCCTAACAAATGCCCTGCACTCCGTTAAAGACGTTAGTGTTTTAAGTAAAGTAGATATAGGTAGCGATCACAGATTAGTCCGTGCCAAGATGGCCATTAATATAAATTGCGAACGTAGGAAATTAATAAAAGGATGCAGTAACTCTCCAGATTTCGCTCAACTAAGGTCTAGGAAAAAGGAATTCGAACTCGAACTTGGAAATCGATACGGGAAATTAAACCCAGAAGCAGACATCGAGGAATTGAACACTGTAATTAGTTCGGTTCTAACCTCAACAGGTAAGAAATTAGGTGGATTCAGGAAACAGATTAAATTAAGCAAAATTTCAGCGGAAACAAAAAACCTAATTAAGCATAAAAGGAATTTAGATAGGGATAATAATAAGCAAGAATACAATCTAGTAAATAAGGAAATTAAAAAGAGAATAGTCAGGGATGTCAGGGATTTTAACAGCAAGCTAATAGAAAATACCATTAAGAATAACCGTAGCCTGAAAAAGTGCAAACAGGATCTTTTCTTAGGCAAAAACCAAATGATCGCAATCAGATCAGAGAGCGGAGTAATAATTAGGAATAGAGAAGAAATCATAGACAGAGTTTACACGTTCTATGCAAAACTATACGAGAACGACAACGGCCAATTCCCCGCTCTGGAATCGACACACGGCCAAAGGGTTCCTGCAGTATTGCCTAGCGAAGTAGAGGCCGCGCTAAAAACTGCAAAGAACGGTAAATCCCCAGGGGAAGATAATATTCCCATTGACTTACTAAAATGTGGCGGCCCCCCCCTAATTAATATCTTAGCTAGGCTTTTCAGCAAATGCATCCAGAACCAAGCTATACCAGAAGGATGGAATAACGCAACTATCATTTTAATACACAAAAAAGGCGACAAAAGCGATATCAAGAACTACCGACCCATTAGTCTACTTTCAGCGGTCTACAAGCTCTTCACGAAGGTTATTACAGAAAGGCTGAAGAATATCCTCGACGAGAACCAACCTGTAGAGCAGGCAGGGTTTAGGGCAAATTTCAGCACAATGGACCACCTCCAAGTAGTTGGCGAACTAATCGAGCGCGCCAACGAATATCAACGGCCATTGTGCCTAGGTTTCGTCGATTATGAGAAAGCCTTCGATACAGTTAGTCATAATGCAGTACTTAACGCTCTAAAAACACAGGGAGTGCCGGAAACCTATGTGGGACTGTTAGCTGCAATATATAAGAATGCCACAGCTTCGGTTAAAATTTTTTCAGGTACAGATAGATTTAGCATAGGAAAAGGAGTAAGACAAGGAGATACAATCTCGCCCAAGTTATTCAATGCGGTGCTTGAGGGAGTTTTCAGGAAATTGGATTGGGATACAGCCGGAGTAAGCATCAATGGTCGCTTTTTGAGTCACCTTCGGTTCGCAGACGATATAGTTTTAGTAGCTCGTGATTCAGCTGACCTACTTATCAGACTAACACAGCTGGACAGGGAAAGTAGAAAAGTAGGATTAAAAATTAACGTAGATAAGACTAAACTAATGTTCAATAGTTATTGCATGCCTGATAGCATCCCCTTAGATGATAAACCAGTAGAAGTAGTAAATAATTATTTATATTTAGGTCAAATAATTGACATGTCTGGTAGTAAAAATGAAGAGATAAAGAGACGTATGAAATTAGGGTGGAGTGCATTTGGACGGATGAATGCTGTTTTTAAATCAAAAATGCCACTCTGCCTGAAGAAAAGGATCTTTGATCAATGCGTTTTGCCAGTGATGACGTATGGATGTGAAACTTGGACACTGAACGCCAAGATGCAAAATAAAATCCAATGCACTCAAAGAAGTATGGAACGCTGTATGCTTGGCATAACGAGGAAAGACAGGAAGCGGAACACGTGGGTGAGAAATATGACAAGGGTAGTGGACATAGTGGATAGAGTGAAGAGATTGAAATGGCAATGGGCGGGTCACGTAGCTAGGAGGATGGACGAAAGGTGGACAAAAGAAGTGCTTGAATGGTACCCGAGAGAAGGCAAAAGAGTAAAAGGAAGACCGCAAGGAAGATGGGTGAACGAAATTAGGAAAATGTGCGGAATGAGATGGATGAGTGTTGCGCAAAACAGAGACGAGTGGAAGCGTGTTGGAGAGGCCTTCATCCAGCAGTGGATGGCGAATGGCTGTAAATGATGATGATGATGATGATATATATATATATATATATATATATATATATATATATATATATATATATATATATATATGTATATATGTATATATGTATATATGTATATATATATATATATATATATATATATATATATATATATATATATATATATATATATATATATATATACTTATTTAGTTTTTATTTTTTGGAAAACAGTTACAGTTCACGGCCGGTATTCGAAGCATAATGGATTTATGATTTGGATCATTTCATTCTTTATTCCAAAACATTGTAGGCTACCTCTGAAACGTTGCAAATTATTTTCCATATCTTTTATAAGAAGAACTGCTGGAAGGGGTGAAAGGAAGGCTATAAGAAAAATGGATGGATGAAATTAGAAAAGTGTGTGGGATGATATGGATGATAGTTACACAAGACAGAGGCGAAAGGAAGCGTGTTGGGAAGGCCTTCATCCAGCAGTGGGTGGTGAATGGCTGTAAATGATGTATGTATGTTGCTATGGTATATTTGTGTATATTCGGACATGAAATGTTTACTTTTAGCATTTGCAGTTTTTCTAAACATACATACGCTTATTGTTACTTAAAGTACATACTATAGTATATTTAATTACATACATATGTAAGACTGAAACTAAAATAGTTATGACCTTTCCATTGACGGGTCTCCTAAGACAAATGGCACATGATTTTGAAACGATTCACCAATTAACTGATTAAAAATTTAATAATTGACTGTAAATTTCACTCGGGTCCGTCAGACTAATCAATCAATTAGATGTGAACGTGATTTTTGAGTCATTCCATCAAGGCAAGATGTATGTAGCTTTTCACTACATCCACACAAGGAGTATCACAATTCAATTACATCAGTGGCGGTGCGCACGATCGCCAATTAGAATTAATTGGCGTTCGTTAATTAACCGAAACCAGCGTTGTTTCGATTTATAATACCGTCCGTAGCTATACCGAACATGTGCACAATACAAAATTAATATATGTACCTATAGTTGACGCAAACACGCGCGTCCATGTCATGATAGATGTCCGAACACACCGATAAAATTTTCAAACGACAAGAAGACACAAAAGACAGAAAGAGAAAGGAGAGAGAACGAGATGGAGGGGGAGAGACCCCCCCCGTTCATATTAAATTAATTAGGAGTAGATTAAATTTTCAGCGCCCTGCTCATCCACTCCAGACGATTTTCATACGTCAATAACGCAACTTTTACCCGTTCATAATTAATTTCCGACACGGCCAAGATCAATATCAAAGATTTTAATTAAAACTATACAATCTATTAAGCACAAACAAGTATATACATAAAAACCCGGTGAATCCGCTAAACTTTCACAATTAATTCTCGCATGGAAACTTTTTGATTGATCCAGCGATGGGGCGAGGGGTGGGTGGTGGCGGCGGGGTGGGTTGAGGGCCGCACTCATCACCTAGCCGGATTAAAGCGGACTCTACCAGAGAAATGTGCCTGTAATTTCACCGAGAATTCGTACAACAAATTAATACAAGCTTTTAAATTACGAATAAATATTGACAACAGTTGTCTTAAGAAATTAAAATATTATTAAATAAAATTTTAACGTAATTAAGAAGTAATACGATAAAATTGAATCGACCGAAAACAGTACAAAAATCACTGACGTTTAGTTCATTATTTATCATATATTATACATACATCCAACTACACATACAGGTCTAACCTGATTTATCAAGATTTAAGATATCAATACAAGACCTAAAGAAAAATTTTAATCCGAACCCGACCTAACCCAATCTAGCATGCCTACGAAAAAAATTCGATGAACGTAAATACGCTGCAGTTGATATTTATTAATTTTTTTTTATCACGAATCAATTAATACACCCATTTTATTTACTATCAAAAGCAATATCATTTATTTAAATCTAATATAAGTTGAAAATTTCATTTATATATTGAAAATCAATAGCATATCGTAGAAAATGTTATTTCGGCTAATCAAAATTATTTTGTAGAAAATAATTTTTAAATACAAAAACCGTTTTGGTTGGGGTACTGCAGTGCTTTAGCCCCCCATGAACGATCCACGCTTGCATAAACTGATTTTTTAAATGTATATAAATACAGCCGTGGACAAATGTATGAGACCATTTGTAAAAAATGGTTTTGACCGAAAATACTCGGGTATTTGAAACAACCACTACTAGAGTATTTGCATCGCATCTTATTATCAATCCCTGTTTTGTTTAACTCTAGTTTATTTTCCTTATTTGCTTATTATTTGAAAAAAAATACGAAATTCTCCACTTTATGCAAATTCGAGAGAAGTGGTTTCATCGCGTTTTTTTTATCATTTCCGTAGGTTTTTTTAAAATGAAGTGCATCTTTTAACTTTATTTGATTGAATAATGTCAAAAGAACGGGAATTGAGTGAAGGAAACAGGGCTCAGATCATTTTAAAACATTTTCATGGGTCGGGAATAGACATAAATTTCCGAACAAATTAAATTATCGTGATGTGCGGTCCAAACGACGTTAAAAGGATACAGTGAGATTGGTTCTACATATAAGAAATCAATCAAAAAAGGGAAGAATATGAAAAAAAGCACTGTATTAAGATCTGATTTATAAATCCCAAAAACGGACCGTCTTAGGCTAACTGGAGAAGTGAATAAGGAATAAATATTGTGGGTTAAAACAATTTTTTACAAGTGGCCTCATAATTTTTTTCTCCTCGGCTGTATGTATGCAATGTATAAATATCCTTTTTTGATCACGAATATTTCACTGAACACTTATGTTTTAAAAAAGATTATATAAAGTAATACCATCTCAATGAAAGGCTTTTTTTGTATTATGTGCTATTCATAAACTACAATGAGAATTAATATAATATAAATGTTTTAGAATCAATAAACGTACCCTCAAGGCCGAGGGGTCCGCGTATCATATGTTAAGAGCCGCTGATCTAAAATATGTGTTAACGAACAACAAATTGCCGTTATCACGGCTAGAATCGATACCGATGACGATAACATTAGAAAGTCGCCTTTGAATTAAATTATCCATAATAATACACATACAAAACGAGAGCGGAATAAATAACGAAACAATTCGACGATGATGCCGTCCGACAAGTTCAAAATAGTACGTACATATACATACATACATACACATTTGCGAGACATGATTGAATCTGGTGAATCTCGAGCCGAGCCGTCATCACGACCCGACGAACCCGACGTGAGAACTTTTATACGTTTCATATAAAATTTACAATGGCGGCCGCGGTTTAAATACCAAAGTGCAAGGTAAAACTGTATTCAATACATGACCAGTCCAAACGAAGGCAAAACGCAACACGCCAATTCAAACAAAAGAGACAACCCCGCAGAACGTAATAGGATTTTAGTCCGATCGAGATAAGGCACAGACACGCTGCATTTTGATTGATAAGTGCAGTGCAGGTCGTGACGATCCAGTCAGCTCGTTTTTGAATAAATCTGTATGTATGTAAAATAATGTGAGAAACTATCCCAGTAAGGGTATGTACATAAGTACGTGTGTAAAATATAGAGCGTACCGCCTTAGGTGATTTTTATACGATTTCTTCAGAGTTATTTTAATGGCCTCTTATACTTAATGAACCGCAATTAAAGGTTAATCACTTAACGGCCGTATAACCAGATAATGTTTTTATACTATTTTTAACACATAAACGAAAAACGCATACTTGTTTTAGTACGAGAGCTTGTATGTACATACATATGTATGTACTTGTACATATGTGTTCAAATCACGATTTAACAACTGCGCTCTTTTTCACAACATTTTAGCAACCCTATAATCAGAATTAAATCCTTGCCTTGGGTGATTTCAAGAACGGTCTTGTCCACATTAAATTCTTCATACAAAGGAATATGTATATGTATTATTATCAAATGAAAACGTTTAAAAAACGCAACGATAACTCAGTCGAATAAGTAACTGCTTGTTAATCTAAAATAATATTGTATGTTGTAATATAATTTCATACAGCATCATCTGTGGCCTTTCTAGCATCCCTTTAAATTCTCTCGGTAGCCACGTGACCCAACCACTATCATTTCACTCACTTTACTTTCCCCATTATATCGATTACCCTTGTCATACTTCTCATCCACTTATGCCGTTTTATATCTCTCCTCATTATGCCGAGCATACATCGTTCCATACTTCTTTGAGTTCATTGGAGTTTCGGTAGCATTCTTGAGTTCAATGCCTTTACAATATTACATTGATAGGTAATAAAATACAAATTTAAGATATTCAAATCGATAACTTTAATAAATAACGAAATAACTTCCTTTCCCACGTGGAAATCTTGCGTCAAATATATATTGGCTACGAGTCACATACTATGTAGAATCATCATCACCATTCATAGCTATTCGCCATCCATTGCTAAATGAAGACCTCTCCAACATTCTTCAATTCGTCTCTTTTTTGAGCAACTCTCATCCCACACATTATCCTGATTTCATCCAGTCATCTCCCCTGTGGCCTTCCTTGCAACCTTTTACAATCTGTCGGGTACCATTCGAGCACTTCTTTCATCCATCTATCGTCCGCTCTTCTAGCTACATGACCCGCCCATTGCGATTTGAATATCTTTACCTATACCATTACGTTATCTACCTTTGTCATACTTCTAACCCACTTATTCTTCGTTATGTCAAGCATACAACGTTCCATAAGTCTTTGAGGGCACTGGACCTTATGCAGCATTCTGGTATTCAATGCCCTAGTTTAGCACCGATACTTCATCACTGGCAAGACACTTTTCTTCAGGCACAGTGGCATTTTAGACTTGAAAATGGCATTCAAGGATTTTAAATATGTAATTTGAGTTTTTTTTCCATTACCCTTTAAACCCTAACATAAAAATATTATAAATACTAACAAGATAAAAAAAATATTATTAAATAGATCTCAAGATGTATTGTATTGTGAACATATTTTATGAACAATAAAAAGCCTTTAAAAATCAAATCAAAACATAATATGTATGTAAACTGGAAGAAGCTGCAAACCTCAAAATTCATATTGATTACATATGTATGTAAATTAATTAAATTCTACCATCCAAGTACATAGCCAATCAACTGGTTAAAACAACCTAGACCAATATTAACGCAATTAATCGATTCAATTCATCGAAACTGTACCGGAGGAACTCTATTCAACGAACATAATATACAATTTATAGGATACATTTGGGGAGCGCACATGTCAATTAATCTGATACGCGAATAAGCCGCGGCGGATCAAGCCGGCTCCAAATGCTAATTAGTTAATTAATTATCAAATTGATAATAAATCTGGCATAGTGTAATGCAACGACAACCACATCTGCGAAATAGATTAGGGTCGGCGTTGTTATTAACCCCCTTACCCCCTCGGCGGTATTTATACGCGGTTCGTAAGTGTGCGTGTACGTGTTCGACATACACACCTACATACATATGTCATATGTACGTATCGATACACGTGTATAGTAGACCAGGTATAAACGCAGAACAAACACCGTGCGATAATGCAATACGTGCAGGGGGGACGGTGAGGTTCTCAAACTGTGCTAGAATTGCACTCGAAATCGAACTTAGTCGGAGACGATTTGATAGCAATGGACGAGTCTGTGAAATTGCCCAATATCAATTTTCCGGGATCAACGTCCTGTTCTTTTTTCATCCTCTCTAAATATATTTAGATGAAATTTAAACCAGTTCTCGACAACAGTTTATATTTTAAATCGGATTCAGTCAACAACCTATGACAACCTGTTAAGTCGTCGGATCGAATTTATTGCACGAATTTTAAATTATGTGGAATTAAATACCCATGAAGATTTTTAATTCAAAATTAAATCAATCAATTCGAAATATATTATAATTATAATTTTCAAAAATATAAAAGTAAAATTTAAATAATAACGATTCGGAGATAAGTCTACATTTATAAAATGTGTTTAAGCAATTTAAAGAGGCTATTTGACTGCCCACGTTAATATAAGAGACATTTGTAAGCCGTTATATTTGAAATTGACGGCAGTTCCAAAAACACTATTTTTTGTTCGACTTAATTCACAAATTTTTATCACTTATTTTAATTCGATATGTCTATCAATCTTGGAAAAGCAGAATAAACGTATTACAGGCCACCAGTATTTTTAAATATCGTTAAATATAAAACATTATATTTAATGTTTTGCGAAATATTTCTCGAAATCAAGAAAAGTGGACGTATGCCACTTTCAATTATAACGGCTCATATAGGCAATTCTATAAACTTTCAAAACTGTATGATCACTTATACGAATATTATAGTAATGCATCTGTGAGTCATATTTGAAAATTATTTCTGAAAAATGCAAAAATGGCACTATAATGCATATTTATTCTCCTATTTATACAAATTAAACAATTAGCGCATTAATAAAAATTTAAGGAATAAACTGTATGAAAACGAAACGTTATTGTGAAAAAACCGTAGAAAGGAAAAATACACTATAAAAAGTTCATAATTTTTAAATTATTCATAATTTTTCATATTAAATCATTATCAAAGCCAACGCTCAATTAAATCGTTATCAAACTTAACATTACATTCAGCGCTTAAGAATCTATTTAGTCAAAAAGAAATTAAGAATCACCTGCTGAAAGAAAATCGATCAATAATAAATACCTACATATTTGGTTAGTAAGGTAAACGGACAATTTCGCAAACGACAATAATTGCCACGAAAATCCCGAATACGGAATATCTGGTACTCGATTTCTCGTTAGTGTGATATTTCGTGTGAATGTCTCTCGGTGGGTGGAATTTTTGAGTGCCAGATATTCCGTGATCGAGGTTTTAGTGACGTGTGCTGGATTGCCATGTGCGAAATAGTCACCAATCTGGTCAGTAAATAGATGATCTTTATATATTAGTTATATTATCGATCAATAGTGACTGCTTGACTGTTATCTGTTCGTCAAAAAAAACCGAAGCAGTTTAATGACTGTTTATTTTTATCTTTAGTACACTATTTTCACAAATTTTTCGTAAATGCTACTGACAATTTATTTAAATAAGCTGACCATTTAATTTGATGCCATTATATATTTACTACCAAAAGTTTCAAAGGTTGACGAAACGTCAGTATGAACACCATAAATATATATGAGCAAACACTTTTGATCAAAATAAAAACGTCAGACAGAGGAGTGTCAACAATTTTTTTTATGTATGCATCAGATGGGGAAACTTAGGCTCGCGTTCGCCACACGGCAAAGGGGAAAGTTAGGCAGGCAGTACAGCAACTAGCGTGCAGAAGTAGGTTTCGTTCGTCGGGGGGACAATTTAGAATGCAAAATAATATAAGTGGCCGGGTACGAAAATAAATTTATATATTGTTGAGGGGGTAGTTAGTGACCGAGTGAGGGGTAGGGGGTGGCTGGCATTGTACCAGAGTGCACAATGGAAGACGGCGGCGAGGGTCGCTTTGGACCGCTAAACCGTCATGAATGATCAGATTCGTCGCCATTATTTAATGAGTTTTGCCACGTACGATGGACACGTCCGACTTTTGATGACTCCATTACCGAAATGATTTCACCCTACATTCACCCGTGTACAAACATCCCAAATAACCTCAAAGCATTCAATTATACAACTCTACCTAATAGAACCAACCCATAGTGCAATCAAAACTGAATTATGCATGTCATACAGAAACAATCGTACATTCGACACGTATATTTTACCAAAGGATTGAACTCAAAAAATAAGCTGTGTATTCGCAAAATGCAAAATGGATCATTTAATCGTAATTTAAAAAATATTTTCGTGATTATATGTAATCTCATAATTTTTTATTTATGTATATAATGCTACGAATGTCTTCAACGGCGATCCAACCCACAACATGTTTTGTATTCAAATATATCCACCTCATTATATAAAATATATTTAAAAAATCGAATATATCCACCTCATTATTGACAATTGAGATGTAAACTCAGAGCCAAAAACAAACAAAAAAGCGGGAGAGCCATTAGAACTAATTCAAAGAAAAAAGACCGCGTGTGATATGAACTGAACTAAATCCGGTTTATTAATTAATTATTTAAATGTTACACCATTAAAGATAACGAGGTTAATTTAGCGCACATTTTATACGACTAAGTTTTTAGTCGCGTAATCTAGTTTCGCGAGTTGAATACATTTTTAATAATTAATTAACGAATTGATACATCCGCCTTTTAAATATCTATCATAAGTTTCAAAAACGTCCAATTAAATTAAATAAATACACACATAGCCCGGTTGATGTTTATACATATACACATATACACATACATACATATGTAGGGGGTACTCGAGAATGAAAGGATGTGACGCGCGCGTTGAGACATATTGTGTATCATTAGATAAAAACTGATTATGGTGTCTGTCATGACCATTTATCTCGGCGCTAATATATTTGCATTCCTGAGCCGGGAGGAGACGAGTGGGTGGGGATGGGAGACGAGGTCTGGAATGTTTGGCAGTGGGGAGAGTGGGGCCCCAACGCGGGGGGCCCCTGGGGTCCTGTCCGGGAGAGGCGCCACCGCGAGCCACCGTATGTGAGGCGCACGGCATTTTAATAACAATAATAAGCCTAGCAGATGCTGTCGATGATAAATGGGCCCCCGTCACCCCGAGACTCCCCCTCATCGCCAACTACGCCAATCGCCTCAACCCTCTTCTACCCTACGGCCGACCGACCAAGCTCGACACCCTTAAATTGAAAAAAAATAAAGATACACCGACACTAATACTTTTAAGTGACCAACGAAATTGAAACGAGTACGATACATATTTAAAATATTACATAAATACACACATACAATGTAAAGTCGGATAGTTTTATTATACAATATCATCATCTCAATATGCGTTGTGTTGATCAGCACTCGCCAATATATACATACATATGTATATATATATATATATTTTTTTTTTATGGTTACTTTAATTTGTGTCACGTTCCAAATGACGCCCATTAATAGCTGCAAAGTTTAAGTCAACAGCTGATTGTCAATGAGCTAGTGAACTGAATCCGATTTACCGGTAAGCAGTCAAAATTAAGAATATCAATAATTCGATTCGTACAACAACATCGATTCGTACAACTATTCGAAATTAGAAAGCTAAAATTCGAAGAAAATAAAATCCCAGTAAGAGGTAACATCAGTCAGTGGATAATGTAAGTGTATTTATGTAGTCCCCTCTCCCTTGACACCTCATTATTTTAAATTCCAATATTCTGCATTTGTACAGTTCGAAATATTGATATTTTGATAAGCACCCTAATCCCTAACCTAGACCATAATTTGGCTAAAACTTAATTGTTTATGCAGTTCTTATTTCATATTATTATATCCGAGTACATTTCACAACTTGATCTTGAAACCAGGTATCAATTATTTAGCAAAACCAACTAATATAATGTCAAGGAAACTAAAAACACAAAACTAAAAGAAAATGAAAGCTAAAAGAGCTTACAATTAAAATAATTAATTACACACATACATATCTAGAGTATGTGATATGTTACATCCAGGATATGGTCTGTTATTAACTTATACACATGCTTACATACACACAGTCATACATACATATGTATATCGCGACTTATTTGTTCAGCTTATAAATTGCAAAGCTGATAGATAGCTCAAGTGCACCAGGGCAACAATCAAGACTGATGGATCAATTTCAGTTTCCCACTCATACATGGGTTGTTCTATGCAATTTCCTTAATTTAAGGGTGCCTAAACACATACCATTTTGGCGACTCGCTGTAGTGTGTAGATTAAACGTCAAACTGAATACCATTGTGTTGGGGATATAATAATAAATCAAAATCTATATTTTAGTGCATTACAATCATCAATTATTGCTCAATAACACTCGACGGTAGATGACAATAACGCTGGTGGAGCACCAGACACCCTCCCCCCTACTCCTAAAAATCCAACGGAATGAGAAGGGGGGGGATTGGGGAACACCCCTCGTCTTTCGATTGTGGCAAATTTAATAAATACACGGCTCCCCTAATCACTATAAAATACTATATTACTGAGTTTACGTGTTCGCACACGGTTACCCCATTTATCAGAAGTCGTCAAACCATTACACAAACGCAAATTAAATTTGAACTCTAGTCAAAGTTAATGTTGGAGGAAATATGTAAGTAGACATCATACAAAAAATCATACTAATGAAACGTAAAGGAGGTATGTAAAAAGCGTGACATTGAAACTGATGATTTCACAAAATAAAAATACCTACTAAAAAAATTAATTGATTTAAAAAAATACAAGTGTTAAAAGTAACTTTTTTTATAATTACGTAACATCAGAATTAATTGATGATCTAATTTTTTATATAAAAAATACATATTGATAGAATTTGATGTGAACGCCCGCTGTCAAATAGCAAAATTGATGCTACACTCTTTGCAAATCATTACAAAATGCATACATACGTATAATAATAATTCGCATTCAAATTGGTAAAATTGAAGCACAGCAAAAAAGTCGATTTATCGTAATGAAGACGTCGAATAGTATTACCGTGCGAATCGATCTTTACAGCTCGTTTTTTTTTCCTGCGAAAAAATCTAAGCCAAAATATGTTATAGTGCAAAAGTATGTAATGGGTTGTCGAACTCTGAAAAATAATTTACTTTCAATATAAAATATCGCCGTGCTCATCGGCCGTAATGTTTGAGGGTAAAAACGTGCGAAACCCAGGAATTCAATAAAACCGGGAAAAAATAAGAGAGAAAAAAAGAGAACCGTTGATATTTTTTAATGACGGCTATAAAAATACGGGGAGAAAACTGACCGAACGAAACGCATAATGAGGTTAACGTGTCAAGTCAACAAACAGCATTGCATCTCTCGAAAAAATTGTTCAGATGAAATAAAACGCATACGACGTCACCTGCATCACAATGGCGATGACGAAATAACATCGTCAACGCCTATAAACTAAATGATACCAATTACTGCAGAAAAATTATCCGCACGAATTCTGTGTAGTGATTGAAACGACCAATTACCTGAAACAATAAAAAAAATCAGTTTAATGATATGCGTGACAAGGTTTTCATTTTGCATTTCGTGTCTATGACATTAATCACAGTTGACACACATTAAAAATAAAATAAATTTTCCCAACACCGTTCAATTAGATACGAATCATATTCATGCAGAATACGAACTATAATGATTTATTATAAAACACACCCATCTGATCGTCTGTGCCTAAAACACATTGCCTTAATATACGCACATACATATAATATATAATGTAATGTCATAACATTTGTATGATCGAACTCTAACTTTTTATTTATTGCGGAAATGAAAATATTATTTTTCATACTTTTACAGCAGATTAACCGCAAGTCACCACGCCAACTAATTATTTTCCGATATTATTGAATGATATAATCTTGTATAATTTTTAATACATATATTTATATATTTTAACGTCTGGACGTATCAAAACCTGTCCGAACGTGTCGATATAATAGTAAGCCCTAGCATTTTTTCCTCTTAGAAAAGTCAAAAATGTTGTGACCACACACCCCTGAATATATCAAGTTGAAAACTTATATGTGTATTCTTTATGTACTAACTTAGTGTTGATAATGTTTTGGTCAAAATTTGCAAACTGGAAGTAGTATTTTTTTTTAAACAATATGTCATTATTTTATTTTGACCATTTAAATTATTTTTATTTTCTTGATATTGAATGTGAATAATAGTTAAAAAAAATTAAAATTAATAAAAAAAATTCGAACAAATTCCGACAACCGGAAATAGAACTTGTGTCATGTGTTAGTTTCCCTACATTTGCGCTCAATTTGTATCGGAAATTCTCTCATAGCCGGTATGTGTGAGCGTGTATGTATGTTTTTTAAGTTTTAATAATAGTTATATAATAGAGCATGCTTCATATCATTTCGTAGTTTATCGTAAATATTGTAATATTTTTTAAAGCCTTCTCATAAAAAAATCCAATATACTGGAGAAAGATATATCAAATCCGCTCTAACTGCACTGTAGGAACTACCTGAATAGGGTAAGTAATATTTTGACAGGCTAGCATTACTTTCAATACATTGACTACATATGTACATGTATGGTATATCAAACGTTTCTGCGATCGCAGAACTAAAAGTCAAAACGGGACAAAAATTGATGTTTGAAGAGAGTCAAAAACGAGGGTTAACACATTAGTGACAGGTGGAGGCAGTGTCGACAACTCAATTAGCGTTGTTTATGTGAAATAGCGTCCAGCGAACGTCGCAAATTGAAACGGAGGGCGGACGGACGGACACCTGTAAAAGCGCGCGCAATAAAACCGCACATGAAATGGCGGGAGAATGCAAATAGCCTCCGCCATTACGTATTCGGCTCGCAGAGACGAGGATTAATAAAACCTAGACAGCGCCAATTTGTCGGCAATCCCCCTACTTTCCCCTTTATCGTCCCCGTTCCCACCCCCTGACCGCTGCCTCATCAACGCACCGTTTTACATCATAATCGCGATGACGCGTCAAATACAAATCTAGAACCTGTCATTTAACAATTACCGACGAACACGGCCCACAAGACTACCTATTGATAGCATTCAAATGCCCGATTTTGCAGAGGTATAATAAATACATTTCTGTGAGTGTGTGTATGTAAGTACATGTGTACATACATATGTAGGTAATGGTAATATTACGAACACTCTGAATTATACGGCATGGACGTGCTCGTGGTTTCCAACTATGATGGGTGTATATTCACGCCATTGTTAATTCGTACGATATTTTAACAAGTTTCTCCTACATTTCATCACATATGAGAATCACCGTTATTGACCACTGTCAAACCCATGTTAAAACAATGATAAAATATCACCGAAAACACTACAAGAAGTGAGTTTTGCTCTGGATCGTGACAGTGTAGATTAGCTGTGCTAGCGTGTTTTAAAACTATCTAAAAAAAAAAAACACGTACCGCATACTACTCTATTATCTCTGCTCTGTAAATGGTAATTACAATTAGGCAGGACGTAAAATTTCAATTTTGAAATCAAATGACAAATCGGATTAGGCCTAAAATTAGCTAGATATTTTTAAACACAAAGATTGCTTGAATTTGTTCAGTTTATTCTGCGAATTTGAAACGAAAAATTTATAATTTAACCAGCAGCGTAGACTAGTGGTTAGAAAATAGGCTTTCGAACATAGTGTTCACAGGTTCGAGTCCCACTGGTTTCTACTGGCCAGACCTTGGTTTGTGACTCCAGGTCGATCGTTTCCTATCAGAGTTTGCTAATTTATCTGATTTTCATTGAGTCTTCAGCATCTTGAATTTCGCTGATTCGTATAAAACTGCTGTAAATCCGTTCAGAAAACTCGAGTTTTTCAGCATTTCAAAATTTGACGACTTATATTAAAAAATGCTCCAAAAAGTTTATAAAAAAAGTATTCATAGATGTCTCTATGATGCGCCGTGTATCGTGCTGTCTCGCTCGCTCTGCCAGATAAATTCGCATAGACTAGATTCTACACATGTAGAAGCACTGTATCAATAAAAAACCAAAACTTAAAAATGTATTGCAGAGTATTCATTTACATATGTATGTGAATATAAAAAAGTACTACTAAACATACACAACGTGCACAGATTGCATAACTTGAAAGAAATTTGCAAAGAATACGAAATCGTGATACGTTTATGATGGAACACATTTAATGAATGCGCATACAAAATTGAAAGCGGCAAAGGAGCCCAACACAGAGAGGTAGACAAGAAGGGAACCGAAAAAGCAAAAACCAAAAGAAACGCAGTGGTAAAGTAGTTAAAGTAACATCACGCGGTATAAACTCCGAGGGAACAATCCGCGAAGCATCTGTTGCAGGAGGAGAAAAATATGCTAATAAGGGTAGAAAGAGGGTAGACCTCCTTCGGCCGAAGCACACTCATTCCACAGCATCGGTTGCACAAACTGACAAAAAAGTTGCGCAATCGATACAATACACGACTGTCAAAACAAACCCACGTGTGTGCAAGTTCAAACGTTCACACGCCTACGCATGTATGCGGATATGTGCGCCAAGGTTAAAAGTATAACTTTTAAAAGCTTTTCGATGTACCACACATGTACGTGCATACCTCGGCAGATGCACTCGCCAAGGTTGCTAACGTGCAAATCACACCTGTGCAGAAAAAATTCGAGGAAAAAATATACAAGACAAGATATTCAGCATTCGGGTGGTTTTACAACGGAGAAACCACCGTAATCTATGCACAATTTTAATATTTCAACAGGCGAAATTTAGCACGGCGGCGCCTGGAGAGAGAATAGAATGTTAAGTAGCTAAAGTGGAATATGATTTTCTTTGGAGCTCGGCTATGGGGTGGTAGGTAGGGGGTGGTCGCCGAGGAGATGGAAATCGTGTCAGTTTGGACCGGGCCGAAGTTCGGCAGTAAGTGGCGGGCGCTGCGCCCTCTCTCACCCGACCGCCCCCCCCCCTCTTTCCTCCCCTCCCCTGGGGGCGCAGTCCGCCCCATCTGCTCTTATTGTAAAACAATTTAACGAGCTTAAAATTGAGCCGGAGGAATTTTAAAGGCGGCCAAGGATTTATTGTGTTAAAACGTTTACCGAATACACTTTATCCCTTAATAATAGTATCAATTTTCGCATAATGCCCCGCAATCTCGTAATAAACCCACCCCAGACCTCGATCGTTCCGCCGCAATTGCATTTTCAGGCACGTTTTCAAAACCAAAATTCCACTCTGCATGTCCATCAACCGTTTTGGTTGTATAAATATTTAAACATCGTACAGAAGAGTGTAATTTTATACACTCGACACTTACTTTGTAATATATGCAATATGTTTCAACCTAATTACAAATCCAACTTCATATGAAAATTAATCCCTAAATATACTATATACATATGTATGTATGCCTACCGTGTACACGAAATTCGCAGAAGCCAAATAATATCCACTGAAATACATAGTATTACATACTACATTATCGAAGTGCATCATAATGCATATACGGGAACTAAGCATCTAAATTGATCTCGGATATACGTAAATTCCACTCGAATCAATTCAAAATCGATTATAAATACATGCATGTACATATGTATGTTTCTCTGTACAAACGAATTTGTATGAAAGATGCCGCATAAATGGAAATATGTTTGTATCTACGTATGTATGTATCTACATATGTTAGGGTTTCTGATCTAACCAATATTTATTTTTATATATTAGTTGTAATTTATCATTGTTATGTACATACATGTGTATGTAGCTTTATAATTCACGTTAGATTATTTTGAAAAACAAAACACTTCTCAGTAGATAACATTTTTACGTTTAATATAAATATAATGGAAGTTTTCTAATCATTATTTATATATACATATATGTACAAACAGTGCTATGCAGTTATTAATGTTGAGGCTTTATTGTGATTTTTTAATTAATTAAATATTTTTTGGAAACTTTCCTCTTTTTTTTTACTTCCTAATTAACAACCCTAATTTTTCATATGTATGAGTATTTTTTTGTTAAAATAAGAAATTTATTTAATAAAAACCAAGGCCAAATTTTAAAACTATAAAACTACTGTTTATATTTGAATATCCGAAATTACATAAACAGTATGTTTAAGTTTATAATAAAACCATGTTTATACTTTGGAAAATGTTCAAATATAATAACGATCAACTATGTTTTTAGAGTTGAAATTTCTAGGAAAAAACGGGACATATGGAGATATAAAACCTTCGTTAATCTGTAAAAAAATTATATAAGAGTGTGATTTTAGATGATGTACCTATAATAATTTCTATCAAAGAGAAAAATCAACATTCCATTGCAAACATTGTAAAATGATTTGGAAAATCTCGGATAAATCTAGTCATTTATTTATTCAGAACACAATAATAAGTAGGCAGTTAAAAAATAAAACGCGGTACAGAACATTAAACAAAGACAAAGTCAGTACATATTTAATAAAAATAAAAAAAAAGCAAATATATAACGAAGTACGTGCATACGTACACATAAGAACACGCATAAATACAATACATATATTTTATTATTATAAATTAATGTGCGTAAGAAATAAAAGTTGATTGTCCGAAAATAAATACGGCGCTTGAGGAGAGATTACACACAATACATACATGTACACTTCACGTTTTTATTGCTATTTATGTTATTTTTTTTAAAAGCGAGACATTAAACAAAATAAATAATATCTTAATAGACCTACAATTATATTCTATAAATTAAATGCCACGCACACCTCGTCTGCCACAAAATTTACACATTCACATTCATTAGCGCACCAGAGCACACACCCAAGGAAAAAGCCTTATACGTACGCAACAAACATACGAACGTGTTAGTTTTAATTGCCGGTAATTCTGAAACCGAATCCGACCTATTATAATGCGAGGTTCCGATGTAAGGAAGGATGTTATGTTTTTAAATGAGTCCGAAGTGGCATCGAGTCCCCGGACACGTTGCACACAAAAGGCATGCTGGCTAAATTGTCCGTGACCAATTAAATTATAACACAAAACGGTAATGAAAAATGCGATATAACTCAAAGTAAATTAACCGGAGACTTAACGACGCGACTTTCGACCGCTCTCTGTACAATTTTTAACACGTTCGGTGCGTTTTCACACAACGGGGGCGCCAGAACGTGCACAACACTCTCGTTTTAATGCTCTCCCGTGCACATACGCACAAACGTACATAGATACAGAAATGGGTAGTCGTTAAAACGAATTTTTCACACGGACTGAGATCGAATTAAAAGACGGGTGAATCGAATGAGGGGCTTTGAAAAGCTCTTTAAATGGCGTTTACGACGTCGCAAATTAAAAAAATACGGCTCAAAAGTGAGGAATAATCGTGCTTAGGTGAATTTTGACTTGCATATTGTGTGAACACGTCTACGATTCGAGTTGTATTTTTCATACGAAAATAATTCATTATGTTCGTAGTTTAGTATGAGAATTAGTAAAAAAAATCTCACGTACGTTTTTCAATTCCGTAAACATATAATTTCACGAAACATTTATTTATTAAAGATATGTTTGTCTGTAATAATTAATGAACAGTAATCTTAATTTAATCTTTGGCCTCAAAAGGCATCGTATCAACTGCTTGAAACTTCATGAAAATATTTATATATTATATATGTTTTTTTATATAAATGTTTCAAAATTATGACCCAACAAACTAACCATGAGATTACATGTCAGGATCACTAATCATATCTATACAGTTGTGAAGAGTCTCGGTGATTAACTGATTACAAGATTTCATTGTCAAGTCAATATATGTAGGTACATTAACATTAATAAACAATAAAATAAATACAATAAAAAATAACAATACAATAAAATATTATAAATATGTCGTGTATAAATAAAACAGTTGTAATCATTGGAATAGACCTAAGATGTATACTTTATAAACAATAAAAAGCATTTAAAAATCAAGCAAAAATTCAAGATGGAACATCAAGTTTTGCCATGATCAAATGGTAACATCTTGCAAAAGACTAGGCTAGGGGCTGTTTACGGACTGGAAGAGGCAATCATTTGAAGCTCGAAGATTGACTTTTTAAAATGGTACCTAAAAATTTAAGTCATCAACGGTTTGTGGTTGATAACGATTTAAAATTGACTTAATGTAAAATCACTTTATTTTTTTTCTATTTGGCGTGGGGGGGGGTCAATTCATTTATTAATGGCGATGTTCATAAAAACTGCCACCATAAAAAAAATTAACAAATACCAAGTAAAAATAAAGATTCATTAAAATTAGTACCACAAATTTTGTCGAAATAGGACAAACATGTAATGCGAATATATTTTATTATATTATAGTTTTTATCGATACAGAATAATAAATTTCGAAAATTATCATGTTTGAATAAACGAATCCTCAATTAGAAACCAGTACGACGCCAATTACACCATTACGACACAAAAAATGATAATTAGAATTCACTTGTAAAATTATACATTACGGAATAAAATGTTAGGATATAAAATGTAACAAATCATGACCATCGTATTATTTTCCTCCATTAATTTTTATTGGATAATAAACATTGCGAAAGCACTCAGTACTACTACCATCCAATTAATTAGCGATAATTGGCTCTAAGTAACTATTATGTACAATGTTTATTTCAAAAAATAATACATGTACGTACATATTATACGTACATATATGTATAAAGTAAACTGCTAAACGATTATGAAATTTAATTTTTCATTGAAAAATATCATCGTTGGAGTTTTTATTTATTTTTTGAACGTCGAATTTTGTCGTCGCGAAATGAGAAGCGAAATTGTCGTCATCGGTGCCAATTAAAACGCACAAAAGTTCTAGAATGTTTCACAATACAAGAAGAGATTTACAGCTGAGAGTTGATATTTTGACAGGTCGTACACAGTCGGCTTGTTCGCATGGTACACAAATAGCCGTTTATAATATTATTATTAAACGCGTTTATGTGTATTTTTTTCGCATTTAGTTAATTTGACGAACACGATGCTCGTTTTGAGACCATTAAATCTGTTGCTCTTTGAGAAATGTTTCTCTTTGTGCCAATTTTAAGCTTAGTTGGGAATGTTAATTGGCCGCGCGATAAGGAACCGTACCATCGCCAGTTAAAATTTTAACGAAAAGGGAAAAAGAACGGTCAATTATTTCTTCACATTTTATATACACATTACATACGCTTGAATACGTTGATTCTCACTATTGTAACGATAAAACATACATCATTATAACAATTTTCCTTCGATTCAAACATCAGATTACAACCACACACATGCCCTAATTGCATATAAAAACAATCATCAAAATTTTACTCCACATTATATGTAAGAATGTAATTATAAAATACCGTTGGTATATCATACAGTATTATATGCATACGATTTGTGTCGTCCTTGAAGTTTCGAATAATAAATAATACAGATCTTGAAACACGTGCAGATCTTTCGACTGTGTGTATACTGTAATATGAGGAATTATACACTATAAAAAATTCTATAATGATTTTCTTGATATGAGAGAGTGGGGCCGTAAGTCGGGAATAAAACAAGCCTAATGGCCTCTTGGTATTAATTACACGCTCAGATTTTGTACGAAGATTGCGTTGAGTTGGTCGTTTGGTGCCGCAACGCAAACACAAACTCCATCAAAGAAGATATCTGATGATTTTTAGCTGTCTGCCAGCTGATGGTCAATACATATAGCAAAAATTAATATTATATTTGATTTTTTTTAAATTGTATAAAAAAAATTTAAACCCAAGTTTCATACATATTTAACCAAACGTTTAAAGTTTTGAAATATGAACCAAATTTTCAAAGAAATTTATATATACATATAGTAAAAAAATGTATTCAAGACATTGTATCATCAATATTTAAGTAGGATAAATAAACATAAATTTTCCTCTTTTCACGTCGCATTTAAATTCTCTTTGAAGTACGTCCAAAAAATAAGATTATAAATATTCGTCCGATGCAAAATGTGAATTTAAACTGATGGTGAGAATGGATGCTGAAGTCAGGGGTTGGGAAAAAAATGGAAACGTTTACTGGCGAAAACCTCCATATTTGCACTACGACCCCCGTGACGCACAATTTCTACAGAACAATGCATCATCAGGGAAACAGCACACTGCACAATCGTCTCTATTAACCTGAAAGGATTTCATCGCTGAAAATATTCCAAATGCATGCGCACGTGCAAATTTTTTTTCCGAACAATGACCACAATTCAGATACTTCGAATAAAATAGACGCCATTAACAAAATAATAATAATAATCAAAGTAAGACATTAAAGTAGGGATTTTCTAAACTCGTACATTTTTTCTATAAATTGAGTTGAGATGTTGTGGTACCCGAAAAAATATCACCATCATTATTTCTGACATTCTCGCGCACCAATTATTGATTATTTTCGTTTATTTTGCCAAATTTACTTGCAACGGTTTCTTTTATCTATCCGTTTATGGTGAATATGAGAAAAATAGAAAATGGAAAGGGATGAAACAGTGGATGAATTAAGTTTTGTTTAATTAATTAAATTAATGTTTCATGAATAATTATTTATAATGTAAATTAATAGCATTTTGACAAACTAGATTGACAGTATGAATATACAGTAATATGGGAACTTTTTTCTATAGCCATCAGCAAGGTTTTTTGCTTAATGCTAGCCACCGAGAGGTTGTAGGGTTCGATCGGGTTGACCTCGATTGAAAATAATTGAGTATTATCTATAGTGCTGTTGGCCAAACTTGAATATTTGTTACTTCAAAATTTATCGTTTCTTATCAGAGTTTGCCAATTTATTTGATTTCATTGTTGAAACTATCCTAGTCAACGGTAACCACAATATGAATGATTTATAAAATGTATAATCTATAAATTTATATATGAACAACTTTAACACTAAAAATGTCGCTCAGGGGTAACCCGATGACGACATTTTTGAAAAATATAAAAATTGGGTCCATCGGCAATTCCATCTTTCCCAAGTATAAAAAATAAAAAAATCTGAAGATAGATCAGTTAATAATTTACAAAGAGCGAGTATTATGCATGTATGCAAAGACTTTAAAATGTTTTCATTAGTAACGAGGCATATTCAATTTTAAAAAATCTAATAATATTTGGAAATGGTGTGGTCAAAAAAAGTTAGAAACCGCTGCACTAGGCGAATCATTTATGTAAGTCTTAGAAGTACATAAATATTGGCAAGTGTCAGACAAGTCGCAACGTAAATATCTCACATTGATTCGACTTATGGATGTGATCGATAATCTCTATTGACGTGAAACACGACCGACACACACGAGTTCATTCGACCAGTAAAAACTACAGTGAAGATCGTGGAACGAGATTTTCAACGATGCACTATCCGACTATCGGATTCGTATACGAACATGGAATCTTGCGGCGCAAAATCAACACGACTCAATCATAACGATATTAATTCCGAAGGTTTCAATTGCACAATCGTACATACATATGAATGTACATATATAAATACACACAAACACATGGGGGAACCACCTGCGAGCGGACTGCCCGAGCGAGCCCGGCATCGAACATGTACAGTTAAAGACACAGGAAAACGCATTGAAATTATTCATAAGATGCAAATGCGTCCTTTATGCGTCGGCGGCTTTGTTTTGTTTCGACCGCAAAATGCAACGACGAGATTGGTGCATCGGTCCACGGAGGTCAACGCACAACGGGAAGGATCCGACATCTCGCCGCTTGACCCCCCGACCCGAAATTTTTCAGAAGGCAAGATTATAGGCAAAACAAATCTAAACGAGAGAGTTGTGTATGCATGTATGTACGGTACCGAGCAACACTTTCGATGGACAAACGGATCGGTGGGTAGGGGGAGTGCGATGGGAGGGAAAAATCCGAAGGCTTTCATTGCAGTTTGAACAAAAAACTGCCCCTGTCACTTAATGGATGGTAAAAATGGCGGAGGAATATTAATCCACTTTTCAATTTGCAAATGGGATATTCGTGTCGCGGGTGGGAGGGCGGCGACCCTCGCGCGCCCCGTCAGCTCCGGGGGCCAGGGTTCGGTTCGACTCCCCCGAAAGGCTCTTTCACTATGTCGGACCTTTTTGGCCACTTCACTATTCGCCGTTGCACATTATGATTTACGTACGAAAAAGGAAAAAGCTTTGATTTTTTTCGCACACCGATAATATATGTGTAATAAATTATATTTCAAATTGGAAATGAGAGTCGAAAATAATTCGTCCGAATGTAGGAGTGTGAAATGAATTTGAGTTCACCTTTTGAAAAACCCTTAGGCTGGCCTAGAAGGTATAATAAGGCATATGTACATATTTGAGTATTCCTCCGAAAGTGTTGGGTTGCAAGTATTTCTCCGGATGCTTTTACTCCAATAGTTGAAACTAAAAATAAATGTACTCCTTTTTTATGCAAGTGTGCACGGATGATTTATTTTTGTATTATTATTTTTAAATCTTACAAAATAGCTATAACAATCGTTTCGTTTGGCTCGATTTCATTGATTCATAAAAATGATTGATTCGAATAGGGTAGCTTTAATACGGTGTGTACAAGTGCAGTTATCTTATTAGTTATACGAAAATTATTAATAAATAAGTCGAAGAACAAAAATACATTTTTTTTTCGACCACACCAATAGTTTTTTCAACATGAAAGCATTTTCATACACACATTATATAAGAAATATATTTTGCTCTCGATTAATTAATTCAAAATACAGTAATTAATTCAAAATACAAAATACATTTCAAGTATTAAATCTACACAACATTAATTTTAATTTTTGTACATATACGCATTAATTGTAGCAAAGAATAGGAAATAGAGGAAACAGAAAAACGACGGTATAGTGCATTTGGGCGAATAAACGTCGTTTTTAAATCGACAATTTCACTTTGCCTGAAGAAAAAGATTTTCGATCAATAGCTACGTCCACACTACCGATATCTACACCCGATATTTGCGAATTTTTCCATAACCAGTTCCCAAATAGCAACCACAGGTTCCAATATGGGGACTGGATATGGAAAATTCGAGAATATCGGGTGTAGATATCGGTAGCGTGGACGTAGCCAATGTGTTTTACCAGTTATGACGTACGAATGTGAAACTTCAATGCACCCAAAGTATGGAATGCTGTATGCTAGGCATAACGAGGAGAGATAGGAAACGGTATACATGAGTGAGCAGTATGATAAGAGTGGTTCATATAGTGGAGATAGGGAATAAATTGAAATGAAAATGGGCGGGTCAAGTAGCTAGGAGAATGGACCAAAGGTGGACAAAAAAATTCTATTCTACATATATTCTATTATATACTAAGTTTTCGGTTTTCGGCCAGTAACAAAAATAAATACCAACCCTAACAACCTAATCTTAAATGAATAGGGCCAACCGTAACTTAACGTAACCCTTAAAAAAATAGGTGTTGGCTGCTAGGATATTACGATTACCCAGTGAAAATGTAACTGGTTATGATCTCACTGAAACGTCAAATTTTATTTTTGTTACCGGGAACCCGTTTGATGTTTTATTTGCCGGGAGAACGCCGATTCAGTCGAGCGAGCTATTTTAGAGATGTTAATTTGACTTTAAATGTCGTTTTGACATCTAATGTCATATAATAATCACTTCCATATTTCATATTTGCATATCATATTTGCATTCAATCAATGCAAATGAAAAATACTTAAATGTATGTAGATACATATGTATAATATATTGGTATTATTATACGCAATGAAATGAAACAATTCAGATTTGGCAGAAATTATTTCACCAAGAATCCTCAGCACACTAACAGACAATGCACATCGATTGCGGAATATTAGCGCAAAATCGCCAAACTGCGGATAATTGCGTGTAAAACTATGCGGCGGCGCGATGATAAATAGCCTGCAGCGAACGAGCGTCGTTGAATTTATCCGCGAATTTAACGCGCCATTGTCGACTACATAGGTATAATATCATTATTATTATACACAGACATAGAGGGTGTTATTGTCGCCGTCGCTAATGTCTCATTCGCGGGCGACCGCAAACGCCAGATTAGGAATGTTGCGGCAGCAGATTCTTCAGATGTCGTCGCGTACCCTCCGGTGTTTTGCGCCACTGCCTACCCGGCTCGAGAGGCGCGCATGATCGCCCAAACAGAATGGACTAATCAGTGATTGATGGCTGAAGGCCTCTCCGGTCCAACTTTGCTCCGGCCGCTAATTAATCACCGCGCTCCTTGTGTCGCATTAAAGGAGCACCGCGCTAAATGAAAACGCAAAGCGCGACCGTAATTTACGAGCACTTCCCTCTGTCCGAGCGGAGGAGTCTGGAGCGGCGCGACCCTCCCCTTCCTCGCCCCTCCCACCCTCCTTTTGTATCGAGAATAAACACAACCTGAGAGGCGGCCGATGGGGCTTTTGAAATAACTTTCGTCCTTTGTCGCGGCCATAATCTAGTGCTAAAGTTTTCAAACAGGAAGAACGTCTCTGCACTATGGGGCGACGGCAATTTGGGTGCCCGCGGCGGCTCGGCGACCCCGCCATTACCCGCAAATTTATCTCCAAGACCAGGACTACGTAAAAATACATGAATGCATTACACGTCCGTAACGAGATAATTCAAAAAAAGTGCAGCCGACCGTAACAAGCTGCGACCGCCGACCGACGGAGACGTATTCAAATTTTAAACAGCTCGCGGGAAGGAAGTTGTATATATATGTATGTACATATGTACCAGTACCAGATAGTTTTATCCTACATACAAACGGATATTGTTTATACCTTGTCAATTATGCATAGATAGATAAATTCAAATTTAATTACAATTTTATAACTTCAAATAATAATAACAGTCCACCCCAATATTTTTGAGCGCTTTTTCCTTTAAAAATAGGATAATATTACCTACGTATCTAATATTTAATTTCGAAAGAGACTTTGTAACTATGTATGTATATGAGTATGTAAGGTTTGTTGGTAACATCGAAAATAAATCAAAGTATCTATGACGACGATTCGATATGGTTTCGATTCAAATATATTTAATAAAAAAACAAATTAATATTTACTATTAGATTCGCCATGTTTAAGCTGTTTATATTGCAAATACTGAGCGAAGCCTGGTAAAACAACTAGTTATATGTAAATACTAACAAGAAAAATCATGCGTAAAATAGATAAATACCATGTGGTGCTCACTGTAAATGGAATATTATATTTTTATTTGTGTTTATTATTATTTTTTGTCTCACTATACAACTTTGTTTTTATATTTTATTCTGTATGTGTGCCTATTTAAATAAATAAAGTGGCCACTGGATTAGTAGCTATTAGACTTTAGATGTTTTGTGAACTTACGTAATACATATCTATGTATATGAACAATAAAAAGCTTTTAAAAAACAAAATAATCCAGGGAATGCATTCTGTTAATGACAATAATAATAATATTTTTTGTTCCCTTCATTATCATTCATATAAATAAATATAAATGTAGATAATACAAAAAATATAATAATCGGAGTTTATAAAATTATAAATAATCACTGCAATTGTCATAAGAATAACATATGATAAAAAATTTTAACAAAAACACTCGTCTGAGAGGTCACACATTCTGACTACAAAAAGTTATGTATGAACATATTACAAAAAAATTAGATATTCCTTTTTTGTCAAATAGAGTGGTAATAAAAATTTGGAATAGTCTACCAAATAAATTCGTAACCTCTAGTATCCGAATTAAAAATAAACTTGATTATTGCATTGTAGTGGGCTTTTGTAGTTTTTCTAATTTATTCCTGGTTTTATCTTATTTTACTCTATACTTTGTGATATTATAATTAATAAAACCTTTGAGTCTTTTTAAATACATAACAGTTCGTCTATAGTAGAACAATGGTTTTCGGTGGATTTTTGTGGATTTGTTCCCAATTTATAAAAGTATGTAATATGTAAATCCGTCTTAACATTTAAGTTCGACAGGAGACAAGTTCAACCTGGCTTTAAATATACATATATGTACATATAAATGCAACAGATCCAACATTATTAACCACTTAAAATGTAATATACATTAATAGATCATTTATAATTTTTGCCGGAAAATTAAAAATTCAAAGAATTTCACGCTAATTAGACTGTCAGTTAATTACAATTAATAAGATGGTCAGAGTACACGTTGAGCTCGGAAAATAAATAAATCAAATTTTTCAAAAATGTACTATGTATATAATTCTATTAAACTAACAAACTACATATGCATGTATATACATAATTATTTTTTAATCGTTTCATTCCTATAAACTGGAGTCTACCGTTAACAGCAAAAATTCTGCTTTACTACAAAAGACATATTTTAACAATTAACCATAATAATGAAATGTCAATCATCAAGTTCAATTATTCCGATAAATTAATAATAGAAATATGTAGAGCACGAAAAACATGATAAAAGAAAACCGAATCATACACGACAGGCACAATATATCACGGCGATAATGTTATATTGCACAATAAAATATCTTGACTTATTTACAACTCAAATTGAGATGCAAATGCAAAAATACACCGATTACACCAAACAAGATACAAAAAAAATACACGCACGCGTACTATTTTTATTAGAATCCATTAGAATCTTAGATACACGGGACAAACACCACGCACGCGTCCAACTTTTACCAAACCACACCAGCATTGAGGAAAACACATACAGAAAACTATCCATTTGACTATCGATAGAATAAAACCGATTCATTTTTTGTGGAGGACATGAACGAACGCAGAGAAGAGCCAAAGTCGAGGTATGTACGTATGTATGTATGTATGTACTTATTCATACATAGGTAGTTCGGCGGGACAGTCGCTGTCACATGATCAGCCCTCACCTGCTTGCTTGCCACAATTCGAAACAGATGTCCGGTTCACATTATTATTACGTTTATTATTCAAGAAGGCATTGTTCCCGGGCCTTCGCCTTCGCACACACACACCTTATTATGTCCGATCGACTTGTACAAATTGGTCGGCCTGGAAAAAAGGCCATCGGCGTCGACGACGATTGCGTGTCGCGCCAAACCAGTTTATCTGAAACTGTTAAAGATCGCTGCTGATCGTGGTCGGTTGGGCAATCCGGCCGCTTTCGAGGAATCTGACAAATTGTGCAATCCGCGGTCATCCAGATGGCTTTTAAAGCACCACCGGGACCACTTGGGCTAAAATTAGCGGGAACCGATATAGATTTACGGATTCACAACGAAACGCGTGTGTCGACCGCTGACCGAAACTGTACACTTATCAACAATGTGACAGACAACACATATGTACCGCGGTCTAAGTTTGGGCCGATTTACCGGCAAATTTCATAAACCCGAAAACACTAAATGAATTTTCCTCTACCGATATACCGGTATATGAAAAAAGTTAACCTAGACTGAATTATAAATAATTAAAAATAAATCTTAGATGAATAATGTCATGTAATAATAATAAAAACTTTTTTATTCCAGACGAAAGGGATAATAGTGCAATCCCCATCGTCCATATAAATAATATATATGTACATAGATAACAAATACAATAGTATAGAATAATAATAAAAAATAAAAATACAGTACAAAAAATAAATATATAAATAATAATAATAGCAAAAATAATTAATTAATTAATCGTATAAATGCATTAAAGTAAATTCTTAATAAATTTCATTTCTTGTTTTTAATCAATCATATTAATTTATTTAATTTCGAACCATTTGAAAGATTCGATCATAATTAAAACAACCCTCTGCTCGCATTTACGATTTGGTTGATCTGTGTTGCCAGTGAATTTATCAATTTGAAATTGCCCCATTTAATACTGAAAGTGAACAAATTTCAGAAAACGTAATCCACAATACACTATTTGCATCGATTTTTAATACAATATTATGCAATTATATGCATATATGTATGTCTTTCACGATAAAATAGTTTCCCATATTTAGCGATGGCGAAATGATGCCAATTCGATTCGATCACTCGATGGGACCAAATGAAGAAGAGTTTGTTTCGGAAAGAATCACCATGTAATTTAAAAAAAAAATCTTTATTGATACAAATATTTTTTTAATAATCATTTGATACATGTACACATATATGTAGTTTCAAAAAAATATCATTTAACTATTCACATAAAAAATGCATATTTTCTCTCAGAAACGTTAGACAGTAAGAAATTAGCATATTATTGTTAAAATCGATTCAGTCAATATTCCAGATATATCTTAAATCCTATGTCTATTGACAAAAATCTGCCTGCGAATAATATACCATACACATATGTATACACAAGTTGGGGTGACGAAATACTATTGTTATACTGTTGATGTATTAATGTCCAACCCTTTTATAACCAAAGTAAAAATATCGCAGCTAGTTTTCGAAAATAAATTATGGACAAGACCTTTTTCTAGACCCGAACTGATAATAAAACTCATTAATAATAAAAATATTTATCCATCACAATATTTCAATTCGGAAAATATTGGCTTGCAAAGTTACCTGAACTAACCCTTCGCCTTGTTCATGCATTGCCATTTGTTACCTAAAAAAATACACCGGATTTTAAAACTAAAATTTTACCCAAATTTATTTTATTAATAAATAATACAACTATTGTAACTAAATAAAAACAAATAAGCTCCCCACTATGATATTAAATATTCAATAAAATATTCGACTTTTTCCCTATATAACTATATACATACATACTTAATAAGGAGTCCTTCAATCCTAATTCTATTTATGACGCACCGAGGGCGATATTATTTATATCAAAACATAAACCTAATGCGATACTTCTATGCAGAAAAAGCTATTGCTATTCCCAGTTTAAAAATCAACATTCATCCAAATTATTTTATAATTTTGACTGGCACTTTATACAACTGACAATAATTCTCCATCTATACATTAAAATATCTACTTAGAGATAAATAAATTTCATGTTTATTTAAGACCGTACAATTGAATCGAGGCTAATATCGTCGCACTGCTCACTCACGGCCTGACATTCATCCTCAGTCTGGAAAATAAATTTGTAATACATTTAAGTTTAATCCGCACAAATCATGCGGTAGATTTTTAAACGGTCGGTTGACTTTTTTTAAACAGTGCAGTAAATCGGCTTAGCGATCATTACAAAATTGTGGCACGAGCGGGTATAGCAAGTGCATAGTGTGTTGGTGTCGGATGCTGCAAGAATTCTCGTCGAGGCCCAACGTAGGGCCAGGTAGGGCCGACCGCCCTCTCGCTCTCGCAGAACGGCAACCCCGCATCAGACAGATGTTTGCAACCAGTCACACGAAAACAAACTATTTTTACAAGTTACGACCACTTGCGAGCGACGATTTCATCCCTTATCTTCGTAGACGAAAATTGAAAGACACACAACAAATATTTGAAACAAACTAAACAATATGAACAAGCAACCTCGAGTATGATGATATTTATATTTCAAATGAGTCAAACTTAGCAGTTGATCGGCGAAACACCAAAAGACAAATACATTTAATGCTTAAATAAATCACATGTCAAAATATATTTTTCCAGGAATGAAATATATTCGATAGTATACATATTTTTAATTAAAGAACAAACTTTTTCTTTAATAACAAAGTCTTCCATAATGAACATGAAATATAGTAAAGAATAAAAATTAAGAATTATAAATTAATTAATAATAAAACAATAAATAATGCTCTTTTGCGTGTATGTACATACATAAATACATACATACATACGTATAAGACCATAATTGTCCATTGCCGCATGTCATCTTGACCACTTTCTAACTTCTGCTAATAGCGTTAGTTAATAAATGAAGTGATAGGCAGTAAACAATGGCAAGGAACATGTAACGCTTTCTGAGATATTAATAAAAAGTTTTTAAACATTTATAAAATTATGATGTTTTAGAACTAATTAGAACTTCTTACTTATATGTGTACCAGAAGTCCATAGCCATAGTTTACATGCAAAAATTCAATTTTGTCCCTTATCAGTTATCATTATTTAGTGCCGAGCCCATCAAATATAATATAATAAATGTGAATGCATATACATATGAAAAGTGGGTAATTATTTTATATTTTACATTATAGTGATTAACTTGTTTATTAATGATTATAGAAATAAATAAATTATAAAAAAAAAGTTTTGAAACTTTTGCAAATTTTAAATGGAAAATAAATAGTTAATTAAAACTTATTTTGAAACTGCTTATGAAAAATATACAATAAAACACCTAATTAATGGTAAAGGATGTAAACTTTGCATAATTGCTGTATAAAAATTAACAAACTTGTAAATAATATTTTTCATATGAATTATTATCTACAAAAAAAAGTTTTAAAAAGTTTTTACGTGGGAAAAATTGCAGACTGAATAATGAACAAATATTTATATGTTATCAAAATGAAATTTAAATAAAAAAAAACTTTTCAATTATCAAAAAAAAAGTTTTTATTTAAGCCCATCACTAATTCCGCATACGTAAAAGGTTCACCATCTCGGAATAGTGACAATTATTGACGCACACTTGAGCAAGGAAACTTCAGGTAAATTTCGTACACATGAGGGGATTATCCCAAATTACTTACAGAAAAAAAGGGTCGACAAACATTCGAAAGCTTTAATAATTTTTCCCATCAAACAAACAAGCATCAAATTCCTACATACAATAAATAAATATAAATTAAATTCAAATAAAAACCGTTCCATGACAAATACACACACACACACACACTAACACACAACCTCTCAGAGCGATGCACGCGAAACCCAAACACGACGAGCAAGGCTATCAAGATTTCGATTATTACCACAAAAGTTCTACCTAATGGAACTAACCCAAGTAACATTTCAACACAGTGTACTTTATGTATTATAAGATTGATAAACTAACTCACACATCCAGTCCTCGTATATACATACATACATATATACATATGTACGATTTAGTAAACAGACGGGAATTCAACCTTCACGGTTGGCGATGCAACACCGTCTTTATTTTCGCCATAGCCAATGACATCACACACGTGGACCAAAACAGACTATACACATGCTTAATAATTGTGCAAAAGTTAGCAAAATTGAAAATACCTTTAGCGCAGGTGGGGATATACCGGCCGACGAAGTCCGATTCAAAACTGGATATCGGCAACGGCGACAAACCACTCAACGGAACATAATTCGAATGCAAAACAAAAACAAACGAATAATAATATTTGAAAATCGGCGTTTGAATAGAGAGGGCGCTCAGAACACAACTTAATTTAAAAAAAAAAAAACAAAAGAACTAAATAAAACTGCGGACGATGTGAGTTGGAGGAGGGGGGGGTGGCGCGGTGCGGGGATCAAAACTCTCACAGGGGGAGGGGAAGTGCTTCGGGCGGTCGGAGGGGAGAAAGGGGCGAAAGACTTCCGTTCGCGAGTGCGCGGCACGTGGCTCGACCGCCGCGACAAGCGACGCGGACACACGTGCGACCGGCGCGGAACTCCACGCGCGACTGAACGCCGGTCGCCCCACGCGCACCCCTCACCGCTGCTCCCCTTCCCCGACCGCCGACCCCCTCCCCTCGGAGCCCCCGTGCACTCCGCCCCGCGCCGCTCCGCGTGTTATGTAGATTATTTGATTAATTTTGTACGGTGCGCCCTCTCCTATCTCTTAATTTATGGATGAGCTTTTATGTTTTGGCGCAGTTTGGTAATTTGGCCCGCGGTGGGGTGGGTCGGGTTGGGGAGGGGGGGCGGGGGGGGGTGATTCGGCCGCTCTCGCGCGGGGCTCCGGCATTAATGAAAAGTTCTCCGCGGACAGTGCAGGCCGACCGACCGACCGGTTATTACGTCGGGAATTAATTAATCCGACCGGCCCGTGGACGGAGGGGGTGAGGGTGCTCCGGCTAAGGGGTGCACTCACTCCCCCTCCGGAAGCTCTCCCCCGACCCCCCTTTGCGCCCTCCAGACGCCCGTTAGCGCGATCTAATTAATTCATTACGAAAACTTATTGCATTCTTTCGTCGGGAAGAGGCGATTGTCACGCGCGCGTACGCTTTCGTTGCACTTTTGATCGCTTCATTCAGAGGTGTCCAAACTTTTTATCGGTGAGCTACCTGAGCTTTAAGCTGGGAGTCCTCCTAGTCATGGGTTCGCTTAGATCCGTCAACTCGTAATGGCTAATTTCTACATAGTTGAATTCGGTATCCTGGGGCTAGATTTTTTTTCCGCCCCCCCCCCCCCCCCCTTCCTCCTTATTTTACTATATTTGATGAGCTATACATTTTTTTTAAGAAACAAACACAATACATATAATACTAGTGTTTTTATCCGGCTTCGTTGGTATTTGTAATATAATCAGCTTAAACATGGCGTAAAATGCAACTAATTTTTAATTTTTAATATATAAATTCGTAAATATTTAAATTTAATAAAAAAACAAATGCAACTAATAGTAAATATGCATTTGTTTTTTTATTAAATTTATTTGAATCGAAAAAAAATAATATTCAACCATATATCGATATCGTTGTCATAAGAACTTTGATTTTTTTTCGATGCTCCCAACCAAATATATTTACATAGTTGCAAAGTCTCTTTCGAAATTATATATTAGATATATAAATATATTGTTTTATGACGAAATGATTTCGAATTGTAAAACTCAAGTATGTATGTACATACATACATTTGTATTATGTATATCTTAAAATACGATAAATCTTATATACCCCTCAAGTATAAACACAATCTGCTTCAGATTGTCGTCTTTAGTTAATATTGTGTATAACATATATGTACTATGAGCATTTATGTAATGTATAATTTCGAAAGAGACTTTGTATGTAACTATGTATGTAAGTAACAATCTTTAGTTGAGAGGATCAAAAACAAATAAAAGTATCTATGACGACGATTCGATATGGTTTCGATTCAAATAAATTTAATAAAAAAACAAATGAATATTTACCATTAGTTTCGCCATGTTTAAGATGTTCATATTACAAATACCGAGTGAAGCCAGGTAAAAATACTAGTTTATAATAATTTTAAATAGGTTTTTGAGCTTTTATTACTATTATTACATTAACATTAAAATATGATAATAATATGATTACTACAGTTGATCAGCTGTGGGAAGACACTTAGGTAAAACGCACATGCTGTCCCTTACACCGCCTCTCGACCAATAAAATTTCTTGCAGATTATAGAAAATTGTACGTGCATAGTTCTATTGATCGAGATGATGTGTAAGGGACAGCACGTGCGTTTAACCCAAGTGTCTTCCTACGGCGGATGGACTATAAAAAATAAATAAATTCTAAAATACAAAATTATCAGTAGATCAGTAGCTATTAAAATATATATAAGATGTATTGTGAACATAATTTATTAATAATAAAAGCATTTAAAAATCAAATACGGTAAATTACAATAATGTATGTATTAATTCGTAGCATTTTCAAGCGTACGCAAAATATATATGTACAGAAACTTTCTAGAAAGCATCATCTTAAATGCATCTTCCGCTTTCACGATTGGACTGAAATCTTTCAATACAAATGCCTATAAATACTGCATGTTCGACAGACGGATTTCGATGAACGCTCATAAACATTTTTTTGGACGAAGTCGTCAACCGCTCACATTTTACTTTTCCAAGTGAACCTTTACTACAAAATATTACAAGACAAAAGATAAGAAAATATATTTCGCCTTCGTGGCGCCCCCAAATCTGGTCCGCCCGGGGCATTGATATCCCCGTCGCCCCTTGTGACGCCACTGGTCGAAGCTCCACAGGACCACAGCGAAAGATTTAAACGCGTAAAAAGAGTTCGTAGCGGCCTCGCTAAGTGACTTTTAAACGGAGCGAGGTGAGGATCCACTCCCCCCACCCTGCGCGTATGTAGTATTGTTTCTAGTATTATAAATTACACTCTATACTTTTTCGGTGGTGAGTAATTTCTGGTTGTGCTCTCTTATTTTCTGTTAACTCCACGCACAAACAAATGACCTTCAGCGGTATATGTATTATATATTTGAACGTGCCACAAAATGGCACACGGGAGTTTGTATTTACGGTGACACATTTTATTATTCAACTAATACAAGGCGAAAGGAGGGAAAGGCATCACTGACTAGATCGCGCCACTTCACTCTTTTTTTTTCTTTCGTAACACCGTTTTCAAAAAGCTTACAACTTCGAATAATAATACTAAATGAACTATTATTTTCGGATTTCATCAATTCAATAAATAGTCAAATAATCAGTGACTGATAATATAACATTCTATAACGTGGAGATTAAACGATCAATGTTTGACCAGCACTCATCTAATTAGCGATTGAGACTCAACGGCCTATGAACGAGCAGCGCTCAATAGCCAATGAGGTCTCTCGACTAATCGACTAATAGATTGCTTCGTTGTTTCATTCGAAACTGTCTGTCCGAGATGTCAACAATAAACTATTTCTTCCACTACTACTCACTCCGATCTGAAAACCCTTCCTCGTATATCTAACATAATTTGATTATTAGATTCATATTTATTATTTTTATTTGGCCATAGTATTACTGTCTTATTATTTCAATGAATAAAATAAATTTCGCCTACAGTGAATTTCAAAACCTGTTCACATAAATACTTGGATATATGCCATACACGTCTATCCAAAATGTCTACAAAAATCTGCGACATTTGTATTTCAAGAATTTTAAACTAATAATTAAAAATTTCAATATCACAAATATTTTTTACCCCTTTCCCCAGTGACATGTAACTTGACTAATAATACTACATATTTCAGTTTTCACAAAAGGTTGCTGATCGCTGCTTTGCAATTTGGGTTAGGGTGAAGCCGTCACAATGTCTCTGTCGTAAATGACAATCATATGGTCAGCCGATTTCATTCAATTGGCGATCATTTAATTACCGAAGACAATTGTATTCGACATAATTACGCATAATTTGTACTGTAAGTGATTGTATTAGTATGTATGTGACCATCAAATTACCATTTGATTTGCCTTTCGGCAATTTTACAAACTAAAAACTAACATTCAGATATTTTAATAAAATATATAAAATATGCATTTATAGTTCAACCCCTCGAAGACCAAAATGAATTGATAGATATTGTCATGGAAATAGTAAAAAAAACTCTATTGAAAGTGTATTGTCAGTGTGTGTAATACTAATACTATAATTAATTTAAGTTCACATAAAAGAAAGCTTACCTTATATAATAATATGCGGTGAGTCAAAAATTATCGTAAAATTGGAAACGCCACCATGACAACAAGTCATTCTACCCACTCAAACCCACCTCGTGCAATGGCGCTAAGATAAACATCAAAACGTCAAATGAGCTTGTTTCCAAAAAAAAAATGAAAATAAAAAGCGCAGAGTCAATGAAAATCATTGCGTTTAATTAATTATTAAACAATGTCGTATTTATGAAGACAGCTATCAACGCTTGTATTGTGAAAGTCGCGAGTTAAAATTGACACGGAACTCGTTGAGTCGAGAGGGCATAGGAGAGGGGGGTTTGTATAAATGGAAATCTCAAGACAGTGTTAACAAGGCTTCTGACAAAGAATCGGCAATCAGGGGCGAAGTCAGGGTCTGCAGCGGTGGCTGCTGCAGCTAGGGGTACGTTGGGGTGATGGTGGCTGATGGTGGTGGCTACGGACAATGCAGGCAAATGACAAATGTTCGCTCAGACGACGAGGCGGAACGCAAATGAAGAACATTGTCAGCCGCGACCATGAACGGCCAACATTGTGGGAGAGGATGGGTGGAATTTAAGGGGGAGGGGGCGCAGGGTTCATCCCAAACCTGGAAATTCTTCTTCCTTCATGTATGTATGTATATACATATGTACATACATATTTATTTATTTTATTTATTTTATTGTCACAAATCAATACACACTCGCCATTACAGATTTGCTCCAATGCGACGGGTGTACGTTAATGAAATACATAAACAATCAGAAATCAGAAATACAGTAATACATACATATACAATCAGAATATATAGAATATAACAATTAATCAGAAATAATAATCATAGTGACATCTATGGATTTCAGATTACTGTGTATAATTAATACAAATTATACACAGGCAGATTTTTGTGACAACAGGATTAGACTTTTTAATACCAATTTTCAGGAACCGTTTCAGCAATGATCAGATAAAATTGGCAAACTCTGATAGAGAAACGATCGATTTGGAGTCACAAAACCCCCAAATCTAACCAGCAGTGGCGAGGACACGAACCTATGACCTCAGTGATGCTAAATATATACGCTATCACTAAGCCAAACTGCTACAAACAAAAACATATGTATGTAGTATATTGTATAGGTATAACCCATTTTGAGATTTTGCTATTTAATGACTTCAACAATTTTTTTTTATAAAATAGACCTTATGTTTTTGTAAAAAATGAAATTCTTTGTACATACTTTGTATGTATGTATATATATTTTTAATAAATTTTTGTCCATAAATAGTTTTAGTTCTTCGGTTAGTTACTTAGTTTCTTAGTTTCTTTGATGAGTATTTTTTGTATGAAATGGAACAGACGAATAATTAAAATAAAGTGAACGATATTAAATTTTAAACTGGTGAATTCATTGAATACGACAAAAATATTTAGTATAGAATCAATTATGTATGTATATGAGCCGTTATAATTAAATAAAAAGTCCACTTTTCTTCATTTCGAGAAATATTTCGCAAAATATTATTTACACATAATGTTTTTCTTTTAACAATATTTAAAAATAAGGCTGGCCTGTAATACGTTTATTCTGCTTTTCCGATATTCTGGATATATCCAATCAAAATAAGTGATAACAATTTGTGGATTAAGTCAAAGAGAAATAGAGTTTTTGGAACTGAAAATTGGACTTTCCCCACTTTCAAATATAGCGGCTCATATATCGATGATATTCATTTGTTTTCTTTTCATTAGAAAATTTATTTTTTTCTACTGTAGTTTATTATTGAACAAACACGATGTTTAACTGGTACATATTTTCAAATTATTTAAAATACTACATATTAAAAAATACCTTAATAAATTTAAGCTGGGTACTATTATATATTACAAATAAATTCAAAATTAAAAACAGTTTCATCATTAGACAACTATTGTATGTTTGTGTGTGTGTGATGTTGAATTGGTTCAATTTTTAGTTTAAATTTGACCGAAAATAGTTGTTAACAATTGAAAGTACATCGACGGTGAGGTGAATAGTTAGTGGATTGGTTTAGTTTGTAACTGCGTGCGGGCGCGGGCAGCCCCTGTGGGGACAATATCTCATTAGGGGTGAATGGGGTCAATCAGGGGCGCCCGTGACACCCTCCCCTCCCAACCCGAATACCCCGACCCCCTCACTTTTCGATACCCCTTGCCCTATGGAGCTAAAGGGGACTGGAAAAGGGGAAGGGGGAGGAGACACGAGTTCAGGGGTACTCAGACCTCGGAGGTCACAACTCCTTTCTACTGCCTCCTACCCCTTTTCTCCCTCTTACTTCTCATTGCTCACTTCCTCCCCCCCCACTCCACCCTCCCCCTCTTCGGAAAAACTTTCTTTGCAATCATTCTTACAGTTTCGCTTTAAATTCAAGACATTGAAGAAATCCCTCCTCATTCTCCCACATCGGAGAGAAAAGTAGCTTGTTTAAAGTTAATTTAACTCTTTCTTTCCGCTTTTATATTGCTTTTTAACCGCCTATATCAACTTATTCGTCATTAAATACTTTTGTGCGACGGCGAGCAAATTTACGCAATATATCTAAATACTTCATTTACAAGTATTATTTTTTTAAGAAAACGATATTGTATTGTATTTGCAATTTAAACAGAACAATTTTAAATAAAACTTAAATGTTAAACCTATGTGATTTAAGATTAGACAGACTTAGGATGTATAGTTAAATGATTTTTTTAATGACAACAGTCATCAATATCAATCTAACGAAGGCTGACGATGAACGCTATCCACTTTCCGGTAACATCATCATTATTAATTACAAATTCATATATTTCTTGACGTTAACGAAACTCATCATTCATTCTACAAAATAAATTAAATTATCCGCTACGTACGCGTATGCGATGATTACACGCCGCATAAAGCAAATTTCATCCCTTCACACGGGCGCGAATTTAATTTTCGATTTTCCATCTTTTGAAATTTGAATTAACGCATACGAAAAACTAACGCACGCTGCGTTGTTAATTATTTGCAGTGACTTGGGCAAAATCGAACCCGAAAGCTAAAGGGGGAAAGACTAATGGAAGGCTAGGTCGCGATCGAGCGACACGGCACAAGTGACTCAATTAAAACGTCGTTTGGCACGATTACGCGACGTCATGCAAAAAAGTGAAGCAAGGCAGACTCGCGCGCGAGACCGACCAACCACCTGGACTGTCGCCCTCATTGTGACCACATTTTTGTGGTTCATTTGGCGCCCAATTGTGGCTGCGCCGAGGGGCGAGGGGACTTCGTCGTCTCGATGCCGAACGGGCCTGTGCACGGCACTGCAGCCCCATTACACAATGAAACTTCACAGACTGTACGCTTTCAAGAGCCTTCTCCTCGCCTTATGTCCTTCTCGTAAATTCGAATCAACGAATATGAGCTCTGTAAAACCACGTAGCTTCGTAGTCTTCATATCAAAACTGAAATGTCAACTACGTAGTTCAAAGGTCAATTCAATAAATTTGTACGTTTGAAAACTGTGGCAGAGGTAAACGTAAATAAAATCAAATTAAATAAATAATAAAAAAACAAAAGAATAGAAGTAGCAAACTTATAAAAAAAACAAAAGAGAATCAAAGAAAAAATTAAGCATTTAGTCGTAGTTTTTCGAGTAGCAGGTCTTTAAATTTTGCAGCATAAGAACTATGAAATTAAGATGAGGCCAAAAAAAAGAAGATTCGTTACGATGAGGTATGTATGTTGATGTGAATTGATTTCAATTGCTGTTTATAAAAAAAATGTACAAAGAACTTCATATTACTTTTTATGCCATTCCATTATAAAGTGAGTGCATATAATATGTAACCTGTTTCTAATATCAATATTGTGTTGATTCTAAAGGAAATAAATATCATTGATACGCTCTCCGTGCGTCCCAAGCACAATAATTTTATTTTGCATTATATTGAAACCAATTTTGTTTAGTCATATATAAATAGATGTTTTGAATTTTATCAATATTTCCCGTAGAGCAAACGTTGAAAAGTTAATTTCCTGTTTTTTTCACATATACATACATGGATTGTATATAAAAAAAATACACCGCAAATAGAGCAAAAATTAGAATATTCTTAGACTAATAATACGAGACATGAAATTTCATTTAATCATCATCATCATATGTATACGTATGTATGTACAGACATTCACTGTCCACTTCTGGATGAAGACTTCTCCAGTAAGTTTCCATTCGTATTTATTTTGAGCAACTTTCATCCATATATGTAAATGTAAATAAATATTAGACAAAAATTGTTAAAACACATTTTGATCCAATCTGAAGCTTCTTGTGTGAAAGGCGACTGGTAGTATGGAAGGTGGACGGCAAATCAAAACCTATTCACATTTACATTAAAGTGTTGAGCACAATGGCGGGCAATTAGGCGACTGTGGGAGACTCCCTTCCTCAGGCCAGGTGGCCTCGGACCAACTCTCTGGTCTACTTCTCCAATGAGACAAATTCTCCTAGCATTTAGCCCGATGAACCAATACACAGTAGACGACACATTTCTAAATTAAATTGCAAGCCAATTACGTTCGAACTTTCTGCCCGGATCAAAAGTGTATAAATTTGTTCTCGTGTGCCGACTAAGCGGGCGGGTCAATCCGGTCGTATCATTACAGCGCATTGTAGTGAGATTATATAGGCACAAAGGGAATTGATTAAATAATAAGTCAGATCATTAGTGACGTAAACCCTTATTGGCACTGATCTTGGGGATTTGAATTGATCACACGCCGACGGTAGCCGGCTTGTATTGTTGGGACTCGCAATCAAAAGCGGTTCAAATCCAACCAGGCAGGAAATTGTAGGTAGCCAAGATGCCTTGAATTCATTTTTGTGATTTTTTTATCAACGATTTTTGAGTGTGATGGTATAAGGAACGGCTTCAACTGATTAAATTTTTTTTTTTTTTTTGATATAAATAATCGTTAAGTAAATTTATTTCGTGGTGCAATAGTCCACGTTGAGTTCGACGAGTAAGCAATTATTGGCAATATCGTCACTGGCTTATCAGCGTCGTTAGATCAAGTCCATGTTACTGATCTGTCTGAGAGGCTTTCGGTGTCGAGATCTAAGCAAGTTGATGAATCATCGTCGGTAAATGCTCGATCAGAAATAAAATAGATCCGTCCATTGAATCGGTCTAATGAGATTGAAATCGTTAGCCGTTTGTTGAGCGCTCACTACAATTAATTATCGGGGAATGGCATCATGTCGGAATGCCATTCATGCACACACACACACACACACACACACAGACCGATCTCGGCAGTAAAAAATGATATAAAATTTAAAATATCAATTTTAAAATGTAATGATACGTTCCACACTGTAACTAGAAGTGATGAAACGGAACAAAAAGGGAAAGCTCAATAGTACAGGGATATATATTTTCAATTTGACAGAAAAGGAACATTTGATTGATCTCTCTTACATAGACATTTTATGTATGATAAAAGCAAAGGTTTTTTAGTTACAGAATATCACAAATCAATACCAAATCGTTCTTATAAGCAACCAGTTATAATATTTAGTATAATTATAATGAATTCTAGAACTTGCCATTGGTATACAAGGATTTAGTTGAATTAATTCGAACACAATTCATTTGTGGTATGGCCGAATACATATTTGAATATGTAATACTCGATTCTACTGTGTTAATCGACATGTTAGTAGACTTTGAGATGCTGCAATGATTGACTCTACGTTGATAGAAATTGTATAATCATATACAAACATCATCTCAAATTGTATCATCATATACAACCATTCATCATCCACTGCTGGATAAAGACCTCTCCAACACGCGTCCACTCGTCTCTATTTTTCACAACTCTCATCTATCTCACCCCACACGTTTTCCTAATTTTGTCTACCCATCTTACCTGCGGTTTTCCTTTTACACTTTTGCATTCTCTCGGGTACCATTATAGCACTTATTTTGTCCACCTATCGTCTATTTCTATCGTCACATACCCCCCCCCCCTCCCCCCCAATTGTCATTTAAATCTTCTCACTCTATCTACTACATCTACTACCATTGCATACTTCTCACACATACTTTGCGTTTCCTGTCTTTCCTCTTTAGGCAAAGCATACAGCATTCCATACTTCATTGAGTGCATTGGACTTTGATCACATTTGAGACATTGATCGAAGATCTTTTTCTTCAGGCAAGTGTCAGTTGTGATTTAAAAACGGCATTCACTCATCAAGATACACTCCATTCTAATTTCATACTTCTCTTTATGTCTTATTCTTTACTACCGGACATGATTATTATTTGTCCTGAATATAAATAACTATTGACTACTTCTACTATTTTATCGCCTATTGAAATGCTATCAAGCATGCAATAACTATTGAACATTAGTTTGGTCTTATCTACGTTAATTTTTAATCCTACTTTCCTACTTTCCTTGTCCAGCTGTGTTAGTATGTACATATATGTACATAAAAATACACATGCAACTAATCAAATGCAAAAAAAAACACATTAAAGTGACGCAACATGGTCTTTAAATAGATATTTTATAATGTCAAAATCCGGTCTTGAGGATAGTGTCCATAAATCGCTTATGCATTTTAATAACTATAAATTATTCACTTTCGTCCGGCTTGGGAACGTCGATAAGTTACACGGGAGAGATGTGCACTCCCAGATTATTTATATAAAATATTATTATTAATGAGCCATATATTCTAGAGATTATATCATGGGCTCTTGGAGAGCATAAACCTCTACACACGCCGCGATAGCAAATAAAGCACTAAGTTTATGGGTACGTCCCGTGGACTCGCAGGCCAATCAGTGTGTCCTGCCCGTAGGGGTAGCCAAACGTTTATTAATCGTGTCCGTAATAAAATACCCCTTCATTATATTACCCCTTACAATGTTCGTAATAATTCAACGCGAACGAGTGCCATTCGCGAAAGACGAATCGAATCAATAATAATATGCCAATTGGATCCGACTGACAGCAGTTGCATGAGTGCACGCTGCAAATTGAATCGAAGCGTTCGTTTACTTTAATTAATACGTCAAATTAGATTGATTCGATATATCAAAGTGTTCGCGTTTATCCCGGTACATATTCTCGCACTGTATTGTAACCGCATACTATGTACGTATGTATATACATATGTACATACGTATGTTGGATCTATGTAAAATATGTTGTAGGTCCTTCGAGAGCCGGGTGTTGTCCACGAGCGTCAAGATACCCACCACCGAGGTTTAAGTCATCGAGGTACAAATCGTTCCTTACAAATGCCGGTGATAAATTTTCACAATTGAGATCTTTGACCCGGCGACGAGACGGCCAAGTGAAAATTTATGTGAATACATTTAATGTCGCATCGAACGTAATGATCTCGTCCGGCATTGGTAAAAACTTGTGGACGTTTGCAATTACGTCGGGACATCTGTATAAATAATTATCTTCTTGTTGTATAGTGTTTTGAATATTAATTTAGACGTAACTCAATTATTGCCATATATGTCTATGTACATAATATATGGAAATAGTTTTATATATGGCGAATTTCGATTTTGGACGGCACATTAATGATATTTGCTCAAGAGCAAAGATCGGTGTTGGGACGATGCGTTTTGCAAAAAAAAAATGGTTCACTATTGTTAATTACTATTGTCAATCAGGTTTTTTGGTCTCTTGATTTGTTAACTAATGGAGAGATCGATTATTATTTAAATAGCACCAAGCTAACGCCGAGGTCCACTCAAGAGCTACAAAATGTTGGGTTTCATACTGCGTGCATGTAAACCTTTCTAGAGTGCATTAGTTCTCCGTATCCTATATGAAGCATTCTTAATTTTCTTCTATTATTTGGAGCCCTAGTGATAGGGTCCATTGTTTCAGAATCAATAGAGTACATAGGTTGTTCCTCAGATATGTTTACCTACATTATAGTTTGGCTCTATCCTATCCCAGTGCATACTGCTGGAAGCACTAGATTATAATTCCCTCGAGTCACGATGTAGAGTATATTTGGGGAAACATTTTTTTTTATAAATTACTGGTTGGTTTGGTGAACAATCCTCAAATTCTTGCAGAATTGAGCTTCAATTCTCCCAGCCAACTCGGATACATTAGATACCACAGTTTATTATCTTCTTCTGGGACACGTACCAATTTGATGGTTTTGTCGCCTATTGCCTTTTTTTGCTTTTTATTATTTTCATCTTATTGTATACTTTTTCTTTTTTGTTTAGTCATAAAATTTATGACTCATAATCATGACTTGAAACTACTCTGCAATGATTAGAGGTAGGACCGGAAGCGTGCCGTTCTTTGTTTATTGTTCGTTGTGCATTGTTCATTTTTATGATGAACCTTTGTTAAAGGTTCGCCGAACCTTTTTTTTTTGCACTCTAGCTTTGTGAATAGACCCAAAACGCCGTGATTCCTGGAAAAAGCACGCTCTCTATTCGCCCTTTAGCAATGACACTATGGCAAATTTGTAATAAATATATTGTTGTAAATTTTCACTATGGTCTAGATTTTTTGTCTTTCCAATACGCTTCTGTTTTTCTTTGCATTTAATAAAGTCTATGCACTTACAAGTATTGTAACTTGTATTTTCCAAACATCGTTAGTTCACCCTAAGTTAAATGCACATCCTTCTAGATTGTCTTCCATCATCTATCGCCCTATTTATTCCATCTATTCCAATCAATTTCTAATCAAATGTCCCGTCTGTAGTTTCTTCACTCGCTCCACTGTATCTTTAATATCGAATACAAAATGGACGAGCAATTTAGTAATTCTGTAATAAAGCATTCATCCTTTTCTGAAGGCACTGATTCTCATGCAAATTTCCATATGCTTGACATTCATATGTTTATTCTATGTATGTAAATATATACATATTTATTTTTTATAATATTGTTGCTTTGGAAGGACAAGGGCGCAAGTTAAAATTTTAAATATTTTGTGTTAAATGCATTATTAAATTCTAACAATTTATTTTTACAGAACAGTAGAGATCGGTGAGCCATTGTTCAAATATCATCTGTTTACATATGTAAATGGTTTTATTGTTTCACATTTAGACTATTTATTGACAATCTTGTAGAATTAGTGAACGGGTAAGATTCGAAATATCAATTCTTCATTTAATAAAGTTATATTTCTACGATAGTCTGTGTACGTATGTATGTAGTATCCAGTAGAATCATTGTGTTTTGAATGTGAATAGTTAAAATCAATTTGTGTCCCATCATTTTAACCTGAGACAGCTGATCTTAAAAAATGTCAAGTTAACGTATACTTTTGGCATTGCATCGCTTCAATACACCGATATTGTTAGGGAGACAAAAAACAAAGTAAGTTATCTAGCAACAAGTTACTTAATAAATTGCATGCTACGTTAATTATATTAGCAAACAATCCTACGAGCGATTTAACAGGCAATCAGTTCGGTAGAACCATTGATTTCCAAGCTTTGTTTTTGAATTTATTTGTCTTATTGACTAGGTTTTTTCTCGGATTAGTGGCATGCTGTTAAAATAGTTATACGGTAATTCATCGTCCAGCAGATGGATCAACAATTTGCTGGGACGTGGATTGCCAGCGATAAATTGCCTCGTATGTGGTCTTCTTAAGAGCCCGGCCACACCGGGTGTCTTGCGGGCAACTGGGTGGGTGACTTCGTTGCGCGACCAGATCAAATGTATGCAATTATATGGAGCATGCCACACCAGGCGACTCACCGGTTGCCCAAGTCGTAAAGTCACCCAACCAGTGAGATCGGTTGCCGGCGCTCAATATGGTCACGGTGATTTTATTGCTAGAGCAACCGTCGCGATCTCTCAAAATGTATGGAAGGGTGCCACTTTCGGTGATTAGTTGCTGGTCTGCGTGACTGTATCGCCACATATTGAAAACTCTAATAAGTATAAGTGGGTGGATTCTTGGTCGCTTCCGGTAGCCGAGTTGTGTGACCAAGAGTGACCACGAGCAACTACGCTTGAGCAACAAAGTCACTCGCAAGTCTTCCGGTGTGGCACGGCTCTTAGCCGTGTTGTTACTAAAACTAAAGCTATAAAAGTTTAGAATCAATATCGCTCATTTAGCGGTCCACTCAAGATCAAACCACACCACGGCGAGCTCCCTAATCCTTTCTAACGTAAAGTTTTTGATAAAGTGGCTCATGAGTCGGTGGGTTCAGTGCAGCTGTTCCGAGACGAACGGTGCAGCATGTGGGCCGCCGGCACAATTACGCTACCTGTACGTCATATTTACGGCGCGGGTAATTGGCATTCAATTACCGAAGGGTTACAACTGTCGGACGTTTCGTTATCCTCGACGTATCCCCTCCTCCGGTCCTCATCCTCTCGTTGGGTCAACCCGGTCAAAAAGAAGGACTATCGATACGGCATATACATACCTATGTATGTATGTATGTACATATATACATACATATGTACGCTCAACCACCCTCACGTCGACATCATTATTATCGTCATCATTATAATCATCATCATGTGTTATTATCGTTATAGGCTAATCACGTTTAAGAAAATGTATCCAACACGCGATAGATATCGGGTTCAGTGGCGTAACGTACTGGCCCCTATCATAATTTTAAAGCTGTCCAAACAATCAGTGAAGATTTTGAATTTTTAAGTGTGAACATATATATTATAAGAAATTAGTTTAGTGGTTCATATAGACGATCATATAGATCGTCTTTAATTAAAAATTGTGATATTTTATAATTTAATTAATTGAAATTTGTCACACTTGCATCTAATATATATGTAATTTAGAAACATATGTACATACATATGTAAGTTTTGGTTCGTAGAATCCGTGATGTTAGATTTAATAAAAAAACAAATGAATATTAAAATAAATTTAAATAAAATAAAACTATTAAAAAAAAATCAATAAAATGTTTACTATTAGATTAGCCTTTTTTAAACGGTTTATATTACAAATACCGAGCGAAGCCGGATAAAACCACTAGTTTATTATATTTTGGTTTGGTTTTTGATTTACATACATACATATATACATAAAATGCAATTAAGAATATATAATTTTTTTTTACACTTTCAAGTACGTCACTGATTACATTTATGCAGTAGTAAATTATCATAGACTGTAAAGTTCATAAAACAAAATAGCAATCTACTAGTATGATTATATTAATAAAAAGCAATGTTTTTGCAAGACCTCATATTATATTTCTCTCGTGCATACGGCGTGTATAGATTGTATCGAAATAATATAAGTTTTCATAAACATTTCAAATACTATTTTTCTCGACATTTTTATATAATATTTCATATTGATATTTTGGAAAAAAATGTTTTCAATTTAATTGTAACAACAATCAAAATATTGTAAAAGCATTCTGGATCAATGAAAAATGATTACATATGATAAAATATCTCACTGTGACCATTAGCTATTTATAAAAGCACAATGTAAATAATCGAGAGGCAGGGGAGGAAAAAAAATAAGTAAGGTGTGATCGTAAAAGTGTTAAGAGCCAGCTGAATGCGCGGTTTACACTTAAAAATAAACTATAAAATTCAGAATGACCAATAAAGTAACGCTCTGATATAATAAAATGGACACTAAGCAAAGATAAGAATACATTGCGAGGATGTGCGTGTGAATGAACCCACGCAATCGAAAAGTTGAAAACTTTTTTTTTATATTAATATATACATAGATGAGTATGTATGTATTTGTGTGTGCGTAATTGCGTACCTTACCCCGTGAAATGGTGACCAATCCGTGGAATGTGATTGTGTGTCATAGATCATGGTTGTCTTATTTAAAGTGGCCCCGGGCGACATGGGGCGCTGGGGGCCCTTAATTAATGTGTCCACCTTGACCGCGGGGGGCCAAACGGGACCGGTCCCCCGACATTGATATCGAACCAGCGAAGCTCGAGCCTGCTATTTACCCAACAATAACAGTATCCACCCACAATCAGACGAGGACCTTCATGCTTAATTAAATTACAATTCTAATAAAATATCTGAATATTGCCTATTGTAATTCAAAAAACTACCCTGTTAAAACAAATATGGTGTCCTTGATTTTTGAATTGTTAAATAATGGATTATTTATTTTACAGCATGATTGTTGCTTCTTCACAACAGAAATTTGACAATATATTTTTCGCTTTGATAGAAATTTGTTATTAAGCTGACACTCAAATTCCATTGATGTCTCGTGTACAAAAAAAAGACTGAAGAAGAATTGCAGAAGCTAAAAAATTTATCATAATTAACTAAACATAAAAAAATCAAAAATGATTACATTAATTAAAAAAATCTGAATGTCAAGCTAAATAAAAGCTTATAATAAATATTCGAAATGTGCAAGTTTAAATTTAAATCTGATCAATACTTTTATAAATCATCATTGGGTTATGACGTAAAAACGAAACAAAAGCCATTTGAAGACATGGCGTTTTTTTTACGTCAACACTAAAATCAACTTTTTTAAAACGCTTTTTCTCGGAAAAAACGGTCATATAATTTCGTTTTAAAGTGATGAGGGTTGTTTTTTGTGACAACGTCGGTCGGTACCGCTTTTAATATGTATCATATTGCATGGATTCTGTTTATTCACTTTTTTTCAAATACGAAAGTTTTTAAGGTGGATTCTGGCTGGGTTCTACGTTCAAAACAAGGGTCTCCTAGCGGGGGAGCACGCATTCGTAGCTCCAAATTACGGTTTAAGGTGGACATTCACGTATCGCAGTGTTACCGACAAATGACTATTAGATATGTCGCAGAGAGACGCTACCACAGATCCCACATACGAGATAAATTTCTGAGAATCTCTTGTCGAAAAATAATCTTTTGTAAAATGCGATATTGGGATAATATTGATAAAGAAAATTGCTTCGTCATTACATATAAAATCAAACAAATTGGCAGTTTCAGGGAGACTCTACAACATGTAGAAAAGGGGCTCTTTCCTACTTTTGCCATATTGCCAGGAAGAATGTGGAGAGTCTGGAGAGGCTGGTAGTCACCGGAAAGCTGGAGGGAAGGCGAGTGAGAGTACGTTCTCACATAAGATGGTCAGACCAAATCAAAGAATAAATTGGCACAAAACCGGGAGAAGTGAAGGCAGATCGTCCATCAAATTCCAGATGACATCTACATAAATCTTTCAGCATTGATCAAACGAGGAATAAGAAGAAGGTGTAGTGTTCTTCCCGGTATTTAATAATATTTCGAGTCCTTGAAAGACAACGAAGAACACAAATAAGATATTAGTATTGTGTTGTGAACCTGATTTGTTTGCAGAAAAGTTGCTTGTATCTAAGAAATCGCTCCAAAGACACATCGCTAGAGACTTGTTTACCAATTTGTTTATAAGCACCTGTGTCATCCAATTTTCAATACTACCATGAAAGTGTGATCAGTGACCGATTCCGAGTTCAATTCAGTCAAAATCTTAAGTTAGAATTTTTACACGATCAAGCACTTCATCTATTGCTAATTCGTATTAACAATAGACAACTTCCAATACATATTAAAAAAAAATTGTTTTTTTTCCAATATTACTTGACATTTTTTCAACCGAATTACGCTTATACATATCGATGGCTTGGTGAACAGATATTGTATGTATGTCCATTTTTACTTTACTTTATTTACGTACGTAGTAACAATAAATAAAGTTTTCTGATCATGCGAAAATCTCTAACTCGAGATTTTGACTGATTCGAACTCAGAATCGATCACTGATCACGTTTTCATGATCTAGATAAAAATGTGTGTGTGTTTGTGTGTCTCTGTGTCTGTGTGTGTATGTGTTTGTGTGTGTCTGTGTATTTTGTGGATTCCTCTTAGAAAGGCCAAAAATGTTGTGGACGCTATTCTGTCCACACCCCTGAACGTATCAAGCTGAAAATTTATATATGTATGTATGTATTCTTTATGTACTGACAGAGCTGATAAGGTTTTGGTCAGAATTCGTAAGCTGGAAGTAATATTTTTTTTTAAAACAATATTTCATTATTTTATTTTGACCTTTTGTTTTATTTTTATTTTCTTGATATTCAATGTGCATAATTATTATAGTGATTTTAAATAAAAATAAAGTTAGAAGTAGAACTTTTGTCTTCTGTAAAGTTTACCTATGTACATTTGCTCTCAATTTGTATCGAAAACGCTCCCATAACCTGTATGTGTGAACGTGTATGTATGTTTAATTATCGAATTTTGTTTTGTGACCTTCTTATATTCCTCAAATACATAGATAAAGTCATGGATTGGTCACATCCGAATTTTTAAATTTGTATCGAATTTTAAGTTTGTATGTATAATTATACCACATAAATTGCCTTGAAAGGAAAAAACTGAATTATTCCAGCATATAAATACTAAAAATTCGATATGTAATATTTTAATATTCACATTTTTTTACTGGTGATGTTCGAGGGTTTACTCATTGGAGGACGGTTTAGTATTTAATTTTCAATAATTCAGAAACACATTTATTTAGGGTTTCCCATAGATATATAATACATCAATGGGGTTTCCGGAAATTCTGGGAAACTCCCTGGATGACAGTACTGCTTTTTTTCCCGAACTGCAAGTTTCCATTGGATCATTTTCTAGATATGTGGCGGCGCACACACGTTATCGCCCTCCTCCCCCCCCCCCCCCTCCCCACATCCTCGATGTAATTATGGGGTGGCCATGTGGGTGGGGATTCGGATAGGCCGGAAGGCATTCGTCTCGGGGTTTGGGCCCCACCAGGGATATATATCTTGGGGCCGCGTCGCGCTCATTCAAATTAGCGCGATCGGGCGCACATAAATCAACAGCCGTAATCCGGCCCGGGCGCTAACAATGTTTTTCTTGCAGGTTTATTATCCCGTCTTATAAAATTTCGCGTCGGTATAATTCATTCCCCGATTTGTGCGTAGACCGCGGCCGGGAGCTGCGGGAGGTTTGTGGGGGGGGGGGGAGGGTGAGTTTCGACCCCCTGCGAATGGGGGTCGGGTGGCGGTCCGGGCGTGTGAGAATGACGGAGGCGTAATTTATTGGCATCTCTTAATTAGGACTAAGTCTAATTGGGGCTTAGTTGTTCCCGTTTGTAACGAGGGTCTCCTCTGCGAGCACAAAGAGTGCCGGCTCGTTAGGGATCGGGGCGATCGCTAAACGGGCGCGCTCGTGTGCGTGCGCCAGCCACTGTCGAGACGCGAAACCCTCCCCGAAAGCAAATAACGAGAAACGCGAGCCACACGACGAAATTAATCATAATTAACGCGACAATACGCAAAAATGGCATCTACGATGTAATACCAAGTATTATCGTGTTCAAATATAGCCTTAGATAGGGCGCGCTCGCGGCAACTTGAGTTATTTTCGTGTGATTGCAAATACACATGTATGCAAGAGGCTTTGTGTAAAAACTATTTCAATGACAATCGTAAACATGTTGTCAGCTGAAGTCGATTTGTCCAAATCGTACCTGAAGACTCAATGGAGTGCTGTGGAAATCTTTCCGTTTTTGCCGTACAGTCTTACTTACGTCTGAGCGAGCACGATACAAGTGGCCTAGGTGACGGCATACTCAGTAAGGCTTTACTACAAAAACAGAGTATGTAGCTAATTTGTTCAAATCGAAGTTTGTTTTTATCAATGAAATTCCAAAATTGCATTTGACGTTTGAATTTTCAGAAATGAAGATTAAAGATTTGTCTATAGTAGGGTCTGTCGTATCATATTTCGTTGTGGCGAATTTTGTAGCCAGAGATTTATCGGAAAATATCTTCGACAGTGAGCCTCTTTGATAAGTGAAGCTTTATTAATCAAGGTATTATCAGTAGTCTATGACAATCACTCGTACCTGTTACTTTGGACATTACATACCATGTAATTATGTATGTATGTATGTATAAATGGAAATTTTCACGAATGGGAGCAATCGATAATTTTCAAAATTTTGATTTTTTTATTGAACCTATTATATTTACATAGTATATACGTACATGAATATCAGAGCTGACACAAGATATTTTTTCATCTAAGGTAAAATGAAAAATTTTCGCCCCTAATTTTATTTTTTCTTAATCAAAAATAAAATATTATCCTTATTCAATAAATGTCCAATTAAAAAAAAGTATGCGAAATTTTTTTATGGATGTTTGAGAAAGTCTGGTGTAGAATATGCGCTTAATGGGCTACTGTTCGAAGAAGAGTATCTTCAAAAGTCTTCATCTGTATACAGGGCTGCCAAGAAGAATTCCGGGTCCTGGAAAAATAGTTCCATGCCCCATGAAAAACCAAAAAAAATAAAATCTTATAGATATATTTTTAATATGCGAAAAATCTATCAGAATTATTAGAAAAATACATATATGTTACATATGTTAAATGCTATTTTTTGAAATAATCTAATAAGAAATTATGACATAATAGGTACGATTTTACATGGACACAAAGAATGCGTGGATCGAAAAATAATAAACATTTAGTATTAAAGAGCTAAATTAGCAATATCGATCAGTTGAACGTCCCAACACGGGGCCCCTCAAGTAGTCCGGGCCCTGGAATTTTAACCCCAGCTTCCCCCCCCCCCCCTCTAGGAGGCCCAGTGTGTATATATATTATATGTATTCATAATAGATTAATATCTTTGTGTGTGGTGAGTCAGGGTTTCTCAAATTAATCATTACTGATTAATTTGATACGTTCGTTAAATTGAAGTTTTCTCATCAGATGGACATTTTAAACAATATTAGATTTTTCACAAGAGGGAGCGTTGTTCCTATACATTTTGGGCACTGTATGTACTACTATTATTATTTATTTGTTTTTTATTATACATATTTCTTATATGATTTATATGTTTTTATTCTTTTTGTTATTCTTGTTTTCAAAGTAAAGCTTTGGGGTTTATCTGTCAAGTCAACCTTTTTGAAAGAAAATAAAATAAAATAATATTATGTATCAAACAGGAAGTGAATGTTATTAAAGATTTCAAATTTAAACTTGACATTTTTACTTGAATCATATGTGGTAATTTGTCATACTTAACTTTGTATAGCTTTAGAATGCGAATTGAGATAAAAGTTCAGGCTCAGACATATAAACTTATTTCATTAGAGGCATATGAGTATATGCAGTCTAGGTCACGAGCCCGAATGCGAAACGCCCGAAAACGCAAATATCGGAAGGCAAAGATCGAAAATCGAAAGATTTTAAGTCGAAAGATAAAAAAAGGGTGCATGGTAAACGGTACATACTCACGTACACACTCACTTAATTAATCCCGTATTAATGTGCGCGCGCAGAATACGGGAGGAAAAGCCTATTCCTCTTGTTCCTGTTGTATCCTGCTCGCGCAAATTAAGTGAGTATGTACCGTTTACCATGCACCCTTTTTTTCTTATCTTTCGACTTAAGATCTTTCGATTTTCGACCTTTGCCTTCCGATATTTGCGTTTTCGCGCGTTTCACATTCGGGCCCGTGAGGTAGACCCGAGTATATGACCATCTTTCTAAAATCTGAATATGTACTTGTATCCTTTATTTTTGGGATCAAATGAAATCCGGGCAATAATTTCATAAAACTACCATATATTTTCCGGATTGGTCTATAGCCACGTAAATTTTGCTTTTAAGCTGTTTGTATGAGTCACGTCTGTTGCCGCGCAGTGTCCTTTTACGGTTGTCCATTATGTCCGTAATGAGTTCAGTTTTATTTATACGCTGGCGAAATTGTTTCGATGACGATTATTCAAATTCGATGGTATTGAATTAAATTTACGAGCGATGTGTCGCGCGACATTGCGGAGGTGCCGCAGGATCGGACGGCGAAGATGGTAATGATGATGTTTGAAGGAGATGATGATGATGACGCTGGCGCGGTGGTGAGGGAAAAAACCGGTTCAAACGTTGTTGCTAGGGTCAGCACTATGCAACGTATCTATGTATATCTCTAAAAAACAAACCGAATCATAATTAAATCTATATTGGCACTTCGAATGTAATTTCTTCTGTTTGACCTTAGTTTTTTTTACACGTCTTTAATTGAAAAATAATGGCTCACCGCATTTGAAGTATTTTAATCGACACCATCGGTGACGAACCTATAGCACGCGTGTCAAGGTAGGCACCAAAAAAAAGCAATGGTTTATTTTAATTTTATTTTAAATATAATGATTACATAAAGACTAAAAATATAATAAAAGAAAAATAGAGGGAAAAAAATATAAACATAAAAGACAATATTTAAATTCCTATTGAAGTGAGCATCGCATAGTAATATAATAATAATCAAAAATTACAAAAAAATATTAAATATAAAATAAAACAATGAATCAACCACAAATTTGTTTCTTCAAATTAGCCCTAAAAGAACTGATTGAATCTGAGAACAAATCAGGGCAATCATCTGTCGTAAAGACGACATATCCGGGCAATTATGACGACGTATCATTAATTGCAGTATTTTTATTAAAATTTGGCGAATAACAAAGTTTGCACATCTAGTGAATCGAGTATTCACATTAAAACTAATATCTTCTATATTACTCTTTTACTATTTTATGTAACAGCAATATATCAGAAAGTCTTTGCGATGAGACAAACTTATGATCTTAAAATGTGAAAGACAAGATGAAGCCTTATGGGATAAAAATCGCAGAAAATGCTTCTGAATACCTATCTACTTCCAAATGTATGTGAATTTGGTAAAAAGGAGACCATATGACCGAAGCATACTCTATATTGCTGCGAACTACATACATATACCGTTGTAGAGCAATATTAGAGTATGCGGATTCTTAAAGGGTTTCGCAACTTTCTAGTTTTCGGCTTTTGAAAAACATACAATATAAAAAAAACCTTTTAGAAATGTTTTGTATTATAAAATAATAATAAAAAAAACTATTAAATAAAAACAAAGAACAATCAATAGTTATTAAATGTTAGCCTAACAAAGAAATATTGACCCTCTCTGATTGGTCGAAAAAACATCAAGTGCGAATTTCACATCACAGTTTTTAGGCGATGTTTTACTCGCGTCTGACTGTGACAGCCACGACTGAGTAAAATGCGACAGAGTAAATGCGCAATATGAGTACAAATCAGTTTTTGTGGAAAATAGTCTTCGATAGAATTAATCATTTAAATTACCTTTCATGGTAATTGATTAAAACGATTCTTCCATCGATCTCTCGTCTTGACGGAATACTAAAACAAACTACTTATCTACGGGTCTCCTGCAAAATATCAATTCTCGTTGAATGAACTCTCCGTTTCTATTCACTTTTCTTGTCGGCTTGGTACTATAAAAAATATAATTGGAGTTTATAATAACTGTTTGATTAATTTAAATTAATTAAATACATATGTATGTAGCTATAGTAAAAAACAACAATAAAAATTGATGACAAATTATATTCAAGTATACAAACTAAGAGTTCATTTAACGAGAATTGGTGAATCCAGGCCCATCACTTATCTATCTTCATTTTGATGGCTGTGAAACGTTTCTATGTATTTCTAATGAACTTTTACGATTTCAATGAGGGAAGCTGTTTTAGTGGGAGAGCGTTTTCCGTATTCTGGAAAACTAAGTTTTTAGTTATTATTATGATAATTGAAAAATTATTTTTTATTAAATGGTACCTCGTGTAGGTAAATTTGCATATTACGAAATGATAAATATTTTATGATCTGTACAAAATTTAATTGCGAATACGGTAAGACACATCGCGTCGGATAAATTTGAATCAATCAAAAAATTATCATAATCGTAAGTCACCAAGTGTGAAAAATCAGCGGTATGCGTTTATATTTTACACCGTTATTTATCGAACGATAAAAGCCATTTCGGTTCAGTTTTTCATGTATTTAAACAGTTTCAAATGTTCGACCGTTTGACCTGTGCGGCAACCAGAAGCCTAATAGCACTCCTCTTCTGGTGTTTTATGGTAATTAGACGATAAAAGAGGCGACCAATTGCCTTTTTTCGTAGGCGTCAAGATATTCTCGATGCCGTTATAATTGATCGGCATTTAAAAAAACCGAGGAAACGCGATAATCTCCGAAACTTTTCTCCATTTGCATATTCCAATGAGACTGATAGATGTTTCCGCGGCGCACGCACAAAAACAAAACTCGGAAAAGTACATACATATCTACTTATATGCATAACCACTGTACCTACATATATGTATATATATACTTTAGGAGTTTTGTTTCCCCCGTCGCAAGATTTTCATACGAGGTAAATTTATTCTATTCGCGTCTACTCTGAAATTATATCGAATGCATCGTTTTATGGACGAAAACAAACTTTTATGTCCGCCCGTAATATAATATTATGTGTGCGCCTTTTATGGAATCGTCATATTCTTACGTTAATATGTAAATGAACAAAACGCCACCGAGGGATACACAGTCGTGCGCGGGTCAAGGGGATCACTCTATTGCAGATATTTTACCATTATGATGACAATGAAAAAAGTTGCCAAAATGATAATATCAGTCTTCCGTCATGATAGCGTCATGACGACGATAAACGAGGAGCGTTCTAGTAGTTGTGAACATTTATGTTGTTATTTTTTTTTTATTTTGCACGCACGCACAATGGATCACAATAACGATTTGTCTGTCCATGACCATAGCTGGCGAGTAGGTTTTGCCATTGAAAATACTCAGGTGGCTATTTTTGATCAACGTAATTTTTTCATTTTGACAATTTTTCATTGTATTTTTGCTTTGACCGTACGCATGACAATGACTACCACTACTGATGTAAAATCGAACTTTATTATATATAATAGGTGCCATGACACTTTATACACACAGAGGCAACAAGTGTCAACAACCAAGGTCACCACATTTTCAAAAATATCTTCCAAGTCTAAAATATGTGCCTTCATAGCGCATGCTTTCAATGTCCTATGTAAACTTTTGACACTTTTGAATATTAAATCGATTAATATACTATTAAATTTTCTGAACTCTCGAATTTTTCCAATCAGTTTAAAAAACTACATATTAAAATCTCGTTATCTCAAGTATTAACCAAATTCTCAATCTGTCAGATGAATCATGCGATAATTTAAGTTTATAGAAAGTTGAGTAAGATAAGCCTTTCCGAACGCCTTCAATTATCCTTACAGGATCGATACAATCAAATTACCTTATTTTCTTACTTTGATTATGATATTTGGTTTTCAGTTGTTAAATTTTTGAAAATTAATGGACAATAACAGAATTGAGTTAGCATTCAAATTAAGAATATTAATATAAATAAAAAAAATTAATTGAACTACTAATTTTACAAGAAAGTAGTTTACAATTGTCACGTATGCGCATATGACAGCCGGTGCATGGCAATTAGTCTACGTGGCTCACTGCACCGACAACTCAATGCACCGCTAAACATGCACCCACGCTCATTTCAACCCTACGAATTTAATTTCAAAAAGATATCTCTGAACATTAAATGGGGCTGTGTCAGCTCCGGGTGATTTATTTCAATCGATTTATAACTCGCCACAAAGCGTTGACAGAAATGCATCGATGATGTGAAAAGTATTTAAATATCCTTATATGCAACAGTGTTCGAGGAAGTATTGTTATTATAATGAAATAATATAATAGGCATGATAATGGTGTATTTGCTCCCTATTAGCTGATGAAGGGTTGTCGCACTTTAATACTACCATTTAAGGTTTCGAGTTTCCATTTATAAACTATTAACAATAGCAGACTTTCAATGAGTATCCTTGTGCGTCGTGCATTGGATGCATTTTTGAATTTAATGAAGTTTGTCGATTCTATTTTTATTAATTAAGTATTGCGATGACAGACAATAAGGTCTGCTCGTAAAGCAAGTCAGATAAGAAAACAGATAGTGAATTGGACTCAGTTCAATAGCAGAAGTCGTTCCAATTACATTTGCATTATGTATGAGTGTGTTGATAAGTATGATTTATCACTGAATTCGATGAGATTTTCAGGATGTTTTGTAATATTAAATTATTTTTATTTTAGCTACATTCGTATATAATTGAAAAAGACGTATGTACGTTATCACTATAAATTACAGAAAAAAACATTTTTAGAATACATAAAGCTGTTTTCAGCGAAATAATTTTCAGGGAGAAATAGTAATGTGATTCTTGGTTTTGTAAAGTGAATTATTGAAAACGGAAGACATAAAATATGGCTCTCTCCCTCTCATTTACTTATAAATTATCAGGCAGTCGTTTCGTTATGTACCCAAAGAGTAAAAATAAATAAAATAAAATAAAGAACTTATTTAATTTTTTCATCAGCTTTCAGGCAATGTATGAATGAATATTGCGTCATTATTCATTATTTAGATTTTTTTCGTATAGCTTTAAGAACACGCTGTGTCAATATAATTTGAAATTCAAATTCGCATAAGAACAATTAACTCTGAGGTGTAATCGTCATCAGACCAATTAATAACCTGTCACAATGTCACATATTCGAAAGGTATATTTATGCAAATATAAGGTAGACACATTCGAAATGTTGGAAACATATCCGATAGATAAGTGTGACAACACACCTGGACCGTGTCATTTGTTACTTAGAGCCCACTCGACGCCGTTTCCCTTTGACACATGCATTCTCGTCAGGATTGAATAAAAGGTTAATTTAATTAATGGCACCAGGTGATGTTAATCTATAGCGACAATTTGTTCGAAAAACAGAATGTATGCGTGTGTTCACAACTCATTTCAAAAGGAATAAATTCATGTCGTACGAATAAAGGCGAGAGAGCCTTTCGGATTTGCCTCAATCAACCTTTGAACAAATTTAACGATTAATAATTGACACGTGAATAAAAATCTACCCTATTCGATTTCGTACAAATAAAAATGAAACAGTATTGTGCGTATTATTTATTATGTAAAATAAAAAAATGAATTTTTTAAGACCGGACGCATAAAAATTTATATACAAACGGGGTGTCCGAAGGCGTGTTAATGGTTATATTTTAAATGAAAATTTACTCATTTTAGCTTCCGTTTGAAACTATTTACGATGAATTGTTTTCCTAATTGAGTGAAAATTACGTATAAATTATTAGACTACAATCTTCGTACGAATTAAAGCAAATTATCCTGTTAAGAACAGGTGAATTCATGCTTGGTATTGACTCTCGTATGCATAAATTCTACGACGACATTAAATACACTAAGATATTCGGGATGTTTTTCAATATGCAATAAAATTCCTTATCCGTGGGAAAAAATGTACATATGTTACAGTTAGCTGTAAATAAGACGATGCTTTCTCAATGAAAAAATAAATTTGTGAATACCCGTTTGTTTTTAATTAAATTACGAGACATCGCGTCTGAATGTGTGTGGTGCGCTAAGTGCATTATTATTTTTGTAGGCAAGTGATAGAGAGCACTTGTTCTTGGCCGGGTACATTTGTCCAGTTTCACAACTAGGCTATAAAATTAACCGGTTCTCTTCTTTCTCCGTTTTCCACGCGGGCCGGCCATCGAAATGCGGAACATTTTTATTGTCGCACATGTGTCTTTTTCCCCCGTTGTCCCCTTAATTAATACACGCCGCGTCGTCATATACCGCTACGATCTGCGAAAGAGCTCGTATAAGCCGTGCAAAGCCTCCTTGCTTCCTGCTGACAAAATTTATCCAGGAAATTTATTCAGGATGAAAAAATTATGTACGATTACATATGTACATACTTAGCTGATGTAAAAATGTAAAATACCCAAGTATGACGTTAATTCAGCTCACGATAAACGACGTTAAATCACGATAAATGATCAAATTTTGGAGGAATGTCTCAAAATAGGAGAATAAAATATTCGAATATCTAAGGTCATGTTGATGTCAATATATAATATAATACAATATTTGAGGCGTTTAAATCAATTTTATTTTTTAAGTATACCTCTAGTAAGATTAATTCTAGTATGTAAGTACATATGTACTAGTTGATCTTTAAAAAATCTTAAGATAAGACGAAACGTTCGAAAAAAGTCCAAGAGTTTTGCAAGATCTGTTATCAAAGACACTTTTCAATTTTTTGGACATGGACCTTAGTGCAAGAAATGCCTACGTCAAAATTTGACAAATTCAAACTAAATATTGGAATTGGAAAGTATTTGAAGTATTTTTCATATCTTAGTGCTTGAAATGCCTTGTTTCAATATAAAGCAAACGAGATATATATGTACATATACATGTATATATGTACGAGATATGTTCATACATATATGCTATGTATGTACGTGGTAAATGTCAATATGATAATGCAACATATGTATTTTTCATCAAATGGCAATACGTGACAAAATGTGGCGATAGACATTAAGCAATTCATACATTAAAGTCCAGATATGTGTATGTACATATGTATGTAGGTTCAATGTATAAATCAACACATGCGGTTTGTATGTAATAATTAGTCACCGGAGCCTGAGGGGGCTGTGTATTGTTCAAAGGTTGTAAATGCATTGTTAAAGGTTTGCCGAACAATGGATAGCACTGTGACTATCCTACAACTAGTAATAATACCATAAGACAGTAAAGTGATATATGTATTTAATGACATTTTAGATAAAAAAGTTTATTATGTACAGTAAAATTAATACAAAATTAGACACGATTTTTTATTTTAATTTTTGGTCATTTGCTGTTATTTATTTTTATAAATAAAAATACCGGAAACGCGGTTCTCCCACGTATAGAAAATTATGGCATGTTAACGTAATTCGAAAGGTATTTTGTGTTTGTACACAATGGCGGCATTATTACTACAAATGACTTTGACCTCAATGATATACATAATGAAAAAATTTAATACTTCCAAAAGATTGATCGAGAAAGCCAATAATGGCAACGAGTGGGCGAAAGCAAAAAATCAACGATGACCCTATTTACACCGACCGTTTCGAAGGGTGACGCACCTTTTCAAAGTGAGGATGGCAATGCAATACACCCATACACATGTATATTTTATATGCCGTCGATAATTATTGCACAATCCTACGCACTCGTCTCGGGTCGGCTTGTGGACAGTGACAAAACATTTCGACATGCGGGTCAATTTGGGATGTTTGTGAGCGGATCGCGCAAATATGCGGTTTGCACCGCGTAAAATAGCGCGATAGCATCGCAAATGCATAACTCAGTAGCGGGATGTTAACCTGTCGGCTGCGGCGGGTCAACATCGCCGCCGCGGCCGACAAATTTCCAAGGTCCGCCAAGGGTCAAAGTAATTACCGGGAACTCGAGAAACCCTTTGTCCCACGATTGCCAAGACGTCACTGACGATATGCAACTAAAAGTATTATTTTATTTCAATCTTAGGCTTAAAAATCTATGCAATAATATTAATCTGAAAAATCTATGCAATAATATACTAGTCATCATAATTTACAGTCATTCACCATGCACTGCTCTCCAACACGCTTCCCATTCGTATCTGTTTTGCGCAAGTCTCATCCATCTTACCATCCATTCGTAAAATCAATTATTCGAATACCGACCATTCGAATATATTATGCATATTTACATCTAATATATAATTTTGAAAGAGACTTTGTAACTATGTATGTATGTAACGTTGGTTGGTAGCATCGAAAACAAATCAAAGTTTCTAGGATGACGATTCGATATATATTTTTTTCGATTCAAATAAATTTAATAAAAAAACAAATGATTATTTACTATTAGATTCGCCATGTTTAAGCTGAGCGAAGCCGTACTAGACAACTAGTATAATATATCTACAGCTGCAGGAGAATTCTGTTCTTTACTTGAAAAATAATTCCACACTTCTGATAGTTCAGACAAAAAATTTTTTTGAATATTGTATGTAAGTAAAAATAGAATAATATTTATTCTGACAATTATTTATCATTTTTAGTAATAAATTATGAAAATATGTTCATCAATTTATGTATGTATGTAATGTAACAAATCGACATTCTCAATTTATAATTAGAAGTGATAGATTAATATTTGCGATTAGAAAATTTGAATTTAAATACAATATTTAAAAAACAGAATAATATTCGAATAATTTTATAAATATTCGAATTCATAAATATTGAAAAAGGAGTGAATACATTCGAATATTTAATTGGGACCCCTAATCTCACCCCAAATATTTTTCTTATTTCATCGACCCATCTTCCTTTCACCCTTTTACATTCTCTCAAGTACCGTCCCAGCACTTCTCTCGTCATGTCACGTGACCCGTCTATGAACACGTCGATCTTGGATTTTTTTGTATCCCATAATTTTTACACAATACGGCGTGTTTTAAAAATTGTTGATTTTTTCAATAGTTATTGCTTGTTTTATGAGGCAACTTGATTGAATCTGAAATATTAGTTTTAAATTTTTATATTAGTAGAATAAACAAATTCAAGCGTCTCGTATTTTTATGTGAAGTAAAATTAAAGCAATTTGAATTAATTTCATGTACAAATTTACGTAGGTGCGTTTTAATTACCTACTGTTTAATTGGCTGTATAAATCAAATTATTCATTAATATTAGCCTTTTAGGGATTTAATTTGTTTTTAAAATTAAATTTGCCAAAAAATTTGTGACTAATTTACTCAGTTACGCGTAGGCATTCATTGTGTGCACATTTCGTTCTCACGAAATGCTAATTTTATATTTGTACACATATCTACATATGTGCAAGTTCACCGTGCATATATGTTTAGTTTAATTGTTAATTTTATTACGTTGTAAGTGGTATTCATATAAATCTAATGGATATAAATTACATAGTAAGGAGGCGCAAACGAAAATTGCATATTTCACAAATTGGCCCGACTGTTAGTAATGTGCATGATCAACGCCCACGATCCATAATCATATATCAATGTTGACATTATAGCGCGAGATCATAAATCGCTCGTCGAGTTTACTTTTCCGACGTTTCGGTGATGCCGCGTCGTATTTTCCGAAGCTCTTAACTACCGCTGACCTTTGCCGATGATTATTAGTCGGTTTTTGCCGCGTGCTTAACCCTAAATCGGCATTCGATTTCGAATCGATTAGCCGTGTAGACCCCGAGGAGCGGCTGAGATAAAAACGCGTCGGCAGGCGAAGGGTTAACCGGTTCCTATTTCGACGACACGGCAAAGTACTCCGGGCCAAGCGTCATTATTAATATTTATATGCGTTTATCCGCATAAAAGTAATTTTCCGTGTAGTTCGCTTTTTATGCGACTCATTTACACGCAGATAAGATACCGGACAGCACACACCGAACAAATACGCATACAACGTATGTACACATTTATACATATTTTTAAGTAGGATATAAAATAGCGGGCAATATTGGCGTTATTCAATAAAAGTCAATATTATTCGCTGTATAATCGCAGGAGTTATCTATTTATTTTCTTATTGTACACATCTTTTCAATTAACGGTAGTCGGCGTTGATTAGTTGGCCGTCAATTCAAATGCCCACTCGTTTCGTATGCGTTTTTGCTTTGTGGTATATATGTATGTACATATGTTTGTATTTTACTACACATAAGTGATAGATCCGGTTATTTTCAATAATAACCTGTTAATTTGATTAATAATATTATTATTTTTAATCTTTAAACAGGACTGTGGTCTTGAAGTTGTCAAATAAATTGCGACTCCGATTTTGACTCCAACTCGGACATTTTACCACAATACGACTACGTTCTTAAAAAGTTTAAAACATAAAATATATAATTTTTCCTTATTACATATTATATATGTATGTATGTAAGAACATTTACACGTACCTACATACAGTTTTACTAACTACTGATTAATTTTCGAATATTTCTGACGTAGAATGGCGCATATATTTACTATAGTGAACTAATGTATGTATATAGATCATTATCTTTTAATTAAAAAATTAGTTTTAATATTTTCTTTACTTATATTTATGAATAGTTTAATTCTTTAATGCGTACATTTTAAATTCATTGCTAAAAATAATAGTCCTCAAATCGCAGGAACGTCGTTTGGGGCGGGGGAGACAGGGCGGGGCATTTTCCCTGATCTTATAAAGGTCTAATAAATACAAAATTGCCTACTTTTGCCCCCCACCCCACCCCTTCTGGAAAAAGCTTAAATTTCAAATTTCTTCCACTTTCAACTTCAACTTAATGGTTAATTAACAGGTTAATTCGAATGCATTTTCCATAATTTTAATTAGGATTTCATGTCTTAACATACATATGTATGTTCCAACAAGTATGCGTCCAAGGCAGATCCAAGCGATAAAAGATCCAGTCGACTATTGATCCACAAGCCATTAGATCCAACGACATAACGGCCACAATCAATCAATGGCTTTTGCTGAGGCCTCAAGTCGTTGGTCCATATGTCCATGCAGATTTTGTCATGGAACCCTCGACATTTTTTAATATTTTTTCTCTTATGTCAGTAATGACAATAAGACAACAATATGTAGAAACACTACGTCTCAGAACTCCATATATTGGGTATGATTCAATCTCGTCGCAAAAATGAGCCCTGCCCTACTCTCTTAATGATTTATTTAATTATTAAGTAAAAATATGAAATTAAATAAGAATTTTAATCAAACCTAACCCAATCTCATCTACCCCCTCCATAACTTGATTAATCATATATAACGGCTATTATTAATCGTAGGCAATTTATCACATTGACCGTAGTATGTATATTACATATGTGCGTAGGTTTGTGCGTGTAGATTCAGGGTTGAAAATGGTAAATAATAATTATATTTTTATGTAATATGTTGAAGTGGTGTTGAAATTTTGGAAGGTTAATACGTATGTAAAATAGTCTTGTGGGACCCCACCAAAAGCTTTATCTTATATCTTACATTATTTATGCGGACGGTAATCGACTCACCGCTCGCAACTAATTAGTATAAGTTTTTTTGGTTTGATCCTTGTTTGCTTCGAATCAACATAGTTATATTATGCGCATTTTTTGCGCCTTATTAGGGAAATGAACCTGATTTCGAACGTGCACGCGAAAAAACGCGGAATCGATCAGAAATAACGGATTTAAATTTGCCGCAGCAAATTTCCTTATAAACTTTTTTTAGTAAACGAACTCATCTGTTTAATAATTTACGTGATTTTTTCTTCAGTGTAATAAAAAAATCGAAGAAAGCGATAGCTTGAATATATGTACATATGTATGTATGTAGTATGTAGACGCGTACGAGAGAGAGATTGATTCTTTATTGGAGTGAAAAAATGCCTGTTTTGACCAGACGATAAATTGTCAAAAAGCGTCAAATAAATTTAAGGTGAGTTAAGGTGAGGCAGCTAACAGCCTTAGTACAGTGTCACCAAATATTTCATAGTGACCCGTCGAAATACTGTAATCGATTACGGTTGTGGTTGGTGAATATTTATGTAAATTGGTTAAATTCTTTGACCGAATAGTAAATAACTTTTTTTTCAAAACTAATTATATCTTGTTATTTTTACGCCGAGGACAAATAGTACCTCTTAATTATAAAAATTCAAGTAATGTGATGTAACGACTTTGAAAGAAGTGATTTCGTAATTCATTTTCATTTAAATTTATAGCTTATTTTCGTAGATCTGCATATCGCTCTCAGGTAGATATAACTCACATGCACTACATGTTATTGAAAAATTTGAATAATTTATTTATGATTTAATATAATAATATTCTAGGAAAAGACTGTTTGAATGGATTTAAATAAAATGCAAAAATGTTGCACGTACTGCTCCAAGGCTTTTACATAAATCTTTCTTTGTTATCGTTTACGTTGAGTATTAGATGTTTGTTGAATATAACCGTCGCGTCAACGGGAAATCGGAAATGGGCTTTAACAATTCGTTATCCCGAGGCTACATACGAAAATTACTACATGATTTATAAACGGCTAAAACACAGTCGTACAAATTCAACAATAACGTAGAATATACTTTATGTTACTACTGTAAATATACTACCAGGTGTATGAGCTAACTATCCTAGATATCTGACTACAGATTGCTTACTGCACACTGTCCAATTAAGTTCCAGAATCGTGTCTATGATATCGAAATCGAGAGATCGCGATTGCGCATACTTCGGTATGTGAAGGATAATTATCGAGAATTATTTTCACAGTCAAAAATCGACAAAAAGTTGAATATACCTACATATATATATATATATATATGTATATGTACGTACTTTTTTATATTTGTTTTATTTTTGCCATTCGACTACCTTACGGACTCGGGGTCATCGACGCAAATTGACAAGATTAAACAGATAAATACGTTCAATGTATGCACGTCCCACAAAGGCACGCTGATAATGAAAAACTGCCGTATAATAACCACATCATTATTTGAATGGGTGATAATGAATTGCTGTTCCGAAATATGCGTCGTTAATTCGTCGTCCAAATATGGGAGCCAGCTAAAGATACGCACGTGTAGTTTGTATCATATTTTATCAGTTTGTTTATCATTTGCATATAGAAAATTCAACATGCATAACTTGAAATGTTTTCGCTTAGAACTAATACGCGTATTTAAGCATGCGCAGCGGAAAGAAACAATCAACACATCAAACAAAACCCAAATCAAACTTTTTTTTAAGTTTTTTGTAGCTAAGTTATGTATGTATATCACCTTATCAGTGGATGTGTTACAGTTAAAGTATATTTTCAGTTGTAATGTATTCCAACTGGCGTTTTCGGTCATTGATATTCCAATACAATTCAATTATTCAACTAGTAAATTAAATATATTTCTACAAACGCCAATATACTTTCAACAGTTTGTGCCATGTAATATAACAGTTGAGTTTTAAACCTCCGATGTTCAGATAAGCCAAGTTCAGATCTGAAAATCCCCTCTGGAGAAAGTCTGAAATGGCAGTCAGTAATAAAATATTTAGGAGTAACGTTCGATAAAAGAATTAGATGGGCACCTCACATTGAGGGAGCGAAATGCAAGGCGATGCGGGGTATAGCCTCAATATATCCAATATTTAATCGCCATAGTTCTTTATCAACTCAAAATAAAATAAAATTATATCGCGCGCTCATATTACCATTATTAACCTATGCTTCACCTGTATGAAATAACGCCTCGAATACTAATCTATCCAAGCTCCAAGTAATACAAAATAAATCCCTAAAAATAATTTATAATACACCCATATATGTATACTAACTTGAAAAAACTCCATGCCATATATAATATTCCGTTTGTTACAGACATTACTAACAAACTAACCAGTAGATTCTATGACAGAATCACTAATAACCATACTAACACACTTGTGAAGAGTCTCGGTGATTACAAAAAAATGTCTATACCCTTCAGGTACAAACATAGATTACCTAAACACAATCTGCTTTGGGTCATCGACTTTAGAGAGTCTTTAATTAATATTATGTATTAGATGTATTATGAGCATTTATAAGGATTGTAAATAGGTTTTTGAGCTCTTTTTCCTATTATGCTGTAGATTAACATTAGAATAATATAATACTATGATTACTAACCAAATTAAATTTAATTGTAAAATAGAAAATGATAAGTAGATCAGTAGCTATTAAAATAGATATAAGATGTATTGTGAACATAATTTCGTAATAATAAAAAGCATTTAAAAATCAAAAAAAACCTCCGATGTTTTTCGAATACTTTAAAATTCAATAATGCGATAATATTTGCTAGGTATTACGAATGAAGGTAATGAGTACCGTATTACGATGACTCTAAGAATGTGTTCGAAACAAAAATGTGACTTTCCTCAATTTACTAGTCGATTGACGTTTTCAGAAAAACCTAACCTCTCCATCTAACCTGGTACCGACTTATAGTTCAACTGTATTTTCAGTTGCAATATATTTTGACCAGTTGGAATATTATTCGCCATATGAATTACGTGGGTCAGACGAAATGTATTCCAACTAGTCAAAATATAGCCAGCAGCATGGCTCGATGATTGCGTTGGTACGAGAGGTCGCCGGGTTCGATCCCGTGAGCTAACCTCTATTGAAAGTAATTTATTCTGAGTATAATCTTTAGCGCTGCTGGTCCGATTTGGATATTTGTGACTCCAAGTCCATCGTTTTCTTTCAGAGTTTGCCAGTTTATCTGATTTCATTGATGAAGCGATTCCGCCATCAAATTGCCACAAACCATCCTCCCCACTAATTTGAATATGATTTTAAAAATGTTTTATCTATTACATAGATGTTTCGCTAATTTTCTTATACATATATAGCATTTGTATTATGCTTATACATACACACATGTCTGGTCACAGTGACGCGTTAGAGTATTCTATAATGTCACTGTGGCGAATATGTAAATAAGTAAATATTACAACTGGAAGATACACTTCGACTGTAACATATATGTATATGTAACTCACTTAATATTGGAAGTGGTTGTAATGCGGTTTGATTTTGCATTTTAGGCCGAAAAACGTGCAATGAATTAAATGTGTCGAAGTGTGCTGCGTAACGAGTATCGACCAACACCACGTATCCAGTCATCCTAACCGTGTACTGTTGAACGTTAATTAAAATGGAGAAAGAATCCCCCATACAAAGTGCACGCGCTAATGGCACACGAATAAGGTGTAATTGGCGTAAACAGCAACCTAAATTAGTGTGTACAAATTCAAAGCGTGAAACCCAATAGTGTGCGTGTATGGTGTCCTATGGTGTGTGTATGGGTCGCCGGTTCACTTTGTTTTGTGCCGGAGGAGAACACCCTAATGGGACATCGGAAATAATTGCCCCCGGCATTGTTCCCGTTGAATTAATTTAAACGAGGGTACCACAAGCACCATACACCAGATTTACATCTCGCATACTTAATTCAGGACTTGTTCTCGATAATCGCGCGAGCTGGCTGCAAAAGACCTGCACGCAGCAGCAGAAGAAGAAGCAGCAGCAGCAACAGCAGCGATGGTGCTGGACTGTATCTATGTACCTCTTTAGTGTGGTCACGTGACTCGACAGCAGAATATCCTCGCCTAATAAGACGGTGCACACTCGTTTACCTTACATTATTGTCGTATAGCAAAACTCCTTTGCTTATTATTATTATGGATCGCCGTTTTTGAACTCGCCGTAGCTGCAATGATTCTTAAACTGTCCCCTCATTGGAATGCTCTCCATTAATTTTGTAAAGCAATTCCGCATACGTACTAAGAACAATGACGGCCGTGCAAGATATGTGGTTTAACTTGAGGAACTGTGGAAGAAATTAATTCTCAGTGGCAAATTTTTACTATATAAATAAAAATTTAATACTTGGGAAGGCGGCATAGCAATTTTATATATTAAACTTATAATTATGTATATAAATGTATAGATTTTTAATTTTTGAATTAATATTCAAAAAGCGGTGATATAGTGGGCAGGATGGGTTTTGCCAATTTGATAATATTTTTCGTAAATCGATGGTTTCATGCAGGGCCAACGAGGGGGGGGGGGGGGGAGTTGGGGTAAAGTTCCAAAGCCCGGACTACTCGAGGGGCCCCGTATCGGGACGTTCGCTATATGTTTATTATTTTTCGATCCACGCATCTTTGTGTCCATGTGAAATCGCACCTATTATATCATAATTTCTTATTTAATTATTTAAAAAATAACAACTAACATATAGGTATTTTTCTAATATGTAGTTCTGATAGATTTTTCGCATATTAAAAATATATCTACATATAAGATCTTGTTTTTTCAGTTTTCATAGGGTCAGAAATTATTTTTCCAGGGGCGGGGATTTCTCACGACGGCCCTGGTTTTATGTCAACTGATCCCACGACTATTGAAAGCATGACAACTTAAACATATTAAATTTGAAATCGTATTCAAATAGTGGTGACAATTAGGTAGGATGATTTTTGCCAATTTGATAAGGAACCGTTTCAACAATGAAATCAGATAAATTGGCAAACTCTGATAGGAAACGATCGATTTGGAATCACAAATATCCAAGTCTGACCAGCGGCACTACAGAAATACTCGGAAATGAATTATTTTCAATCGAGGTCAACCCATATGATTGAACCCGGCACCCTCTCGATGGTTAGCATTAACGCATCAAGCTATGTACATATACCGCTGACTAAACTTATTGTAGTTGAATTATTTGTTTCAAAATTATAAAGCGGATGAATAAAAACTTTTAATATCTGTATACGTAAGTTCGATTGTCATGATTAAAATTTGCTCACTGTTAAGCTATTGTTTACCAGTAGAGAGGTCGTGGGTGCTAACACCGACCGGAATCGAAAAATTTATTCGATTTTATTATTACATCTATCATTGTTGACGAGATCTGGATGGTTATTGAATCCAGATCGACCGTTTCCTGTTAGAGTTTGTCAATTTATCTAAATGAATTGTTGTGACCGGTCCAATAAAATCGGGATTCCTACCCTTCTCATTTCTTGCGAATTCGGCTAGTCCGAATTTGTTAATTGTTACAAGCATACATACGTATGCCTGCGGTTTGTAATTAATATATGTATACATTGTATAATGGATATACATATGTATGTCCACAATTAGCTATAGTGTCGAATTAGGATGATCTGTCATTGTATATGAGTATATGTCTGATTCTGTGGCATATACATATGCATACTAGCTGAACCTTGGCATCCGTTGCAATGCCACAATAACGCATGCAATTCCCGTTCCCGTTCACGTTACCGTTCCTATTCTCGTTCCCGTTCCCGTTCCCGTTCTCGTTCTCGTTCCCATTTGTCGGAAAAACGCAGGCAGCGAACACATTTGAAATTATTGCGTTGCAATGACACTCATTCCCGTTTTTTTCGTTTCCTTTCCCGTTTTTAGGCGATTTTTTTTTCACAGTAATCTTCCCGGACATGCATAGAACAAATCCTGAAATTTCTATCGTAATTGGCTTAGTGGTTTAGGAGTCTATACAAGACACACAGCAGACATTCAATTTTATATATATATATATATATATATATATATATATATATATATATATATATATATATATAGATGTATGTACATACATACATATGTACATATATGAAAAAGCTTAAAACAAAATATTACGAAATGTTTTCATAACTGTTTAATGATAAAGTGAATGAATTCGTGTTCGAAATGAATATTGGATGTATTTAAGTTTTAATTGTAGTCATTTGAAACTTTTCCAATAGTTTTAGTAATCATTTGTATATAATACATATATATTTATATTTGTATATAATACATATATATTTGTTTTTTTATATAATACATACAAATAAATAAATATATATATATATATATGTATATAAACATTTTTGATTTTTTTTTCATTTATGCTACAATTTCATGCAGTATCATCAACTTAAGGATTGTATATATAGGTATAAGTATTAGCGTAGATTTTTTTTACTTTCTTACAGATTTTAACTACCGTCTAATTTCCAAAATAAACGATCACCAACAGCTTAATTTCAAGTTCAACGTTTCCGTATACAATAGATGCACGTACTATCTTCCCAGCTATGAATCTTAAATAAAGAAAATTAGATCAACTCGGATATTTGTGAAGATTTAAATTTAAAATGCGATAAATCTTAAATATTCTCGTGTCCAATTAACTGTGACGCGACACTAAATCACGAGACTCGTAAAGATTCTTGATTTTTATAAAGCTTAAATTACAAATGAACCAAAATCTATAAAACGGGCAGTGTATATGTTTATGAAGCTGAACTGTAACTTGCTATTATTGTCTACAACCGCTTTACAGAACTAGATACATATGTATGTGTGTATATCAAATCAGTTCTAAATATGTACATACTTTCATTATTCTTAGCGGATGAAGCATTTCTAAAGGAGATGAATATGGCGCGTACTCGTATTAATGAGGTCTTAAAACGGTACGGTGAGCGAAACGAGATGCAGTCAAGGGTCAAGTAAAAGTATGTATTGGGTAAGTAGCGGATAGATGTGTTAAATGATAAACGACGGCAATGCGAAAAGTGACAATGGGAGTAAAGTAATACGTACATGCACAAGAATGCAACCAAATCTACGGACCATCTATAGAAACATTAACAATAAATATGTAAGCATGTACTTAATATTAAGGAGCATTTAAAGATTTGTATTGACAGTGTCTCGAGTTTGAACGCGTGCTTTCGAATTATTGGATACTATTGTAAAATTATAAAACGTTCGCAATCGTATAAGTTCCATAGCGGGATACTTTTCATCCCGAGCGGAAAAGTGAGCGAGCTTTTGTCCTGCGTTTATAGAAACTTTATGATCTTTCGTTCCATTGCACAATACATAGCAAATTGAAATTCCGTACCTAATTAAGTACGGAATGCACCTTGTTGAATTGAGTCGTTATATTCAGTGGCGTAACTAGAAAAATTTGGCCCGCACGCAAATGTTTAAAAGGAGTCCCCAATTTTTTCTCTATGAAATAAATTTCAAATGTCTTTCCTATTCCAAATCACATATTTTAGATACATTTTCTCAACTTCTTCATGCTAATTTTGCAAATTTCGCAAGTCTGAATTTTTCTTACACACATTTGATTGTTTTCAGTTAATGTGAATTGATTTTCCTATAATTTTTATTAATAACTGTTTTTTTTTAATACATGTCTTAATATTTAGAGATGCTCCCGACCCTAAGGGATCGCATGCACCGCATACCCCCGCTTCATAGTAGTTAAGCCACTGATTATATTTGAAAGTGGCGGAAGTCCGATTTCAGTTGCAAAAACACTTTTCCTGCTTGACTTAATTCACAAATTGTTAACACTTATTTTAACTCGGTATGTCTAGACCCTCGGAAAAGCAGAGTAAATGGCCATCAGTATTTTTAAGTATTGTTAAACGCAAAATATTATATTTAATGTTTTGCGAAATATTTCTCGAAACGAAGAAAAGTGAACTTATGCCACTTTCAAATATAACGGCTCAATTGTCAGTTGTATTTATTTAAAACCTGTTTTATTATTACAGACAACTGAAATTATAGTACGAGTACATAATTAATTATACACATACATAATTGACAATTGTCTTTGCGGTGCAGTAGCACTTTTTATTTTCCATTCAAATAGTGGTTCAATATGTATGTAGTAGCTAAGATATTTTTTGCTAAATTGATAAGGAAACGTTTCAACAATCAGATAAATTGGAAAACTCTTATAGAAAAAGATCGACTTGGAGTAACAAATATTTAAGTTTGACCAGCAGTACTATAAAAAAACTCGGAATAAATTCTTTTTAATCGAGGTAAATCCACAGGGTCTAACCCGGCAACCTCTTGGTAGTTGGCATTAACGTAACCCCAAAGCTGTTTTAATGTTATTATAGGAAAGAAGCTCAACAACATATTTAAAATAATTATAAATGTTCATAATGCATTTTATAAAATACTAGCTGAATCCGGCATGCGTTGCAATGCCACAATAACGCGTGCAATTTCCGTTCCCGTTCCACAGACATAGATATATTTGTTGATGTGGGCCATCCGCTGTGTGTTTGTGATACAGCCCTGAATGGTCAGTACATTCGAGTGCGAGGTAGGCGTGGCACGATTATTGTCACACTCGCGGCGTGATACGTTGAAGGCGGGATAGCTTTACTTTCGCGTCAGTAAAATCTTCCCAGACATGCATACAACAAATCTTGAAAGTTCCATCGTAATCGGTTCCGTGGTTTAGGAGCCTATTCGAGACACACACACAGAAATTCAATTTTATATATATACAGATAGATTTAGATGAAGTTTCAGACAAATATTATTAAAAGTTAAGCAGGATCCTAATATGGTATATTGAATCGAATCGAATGTGCTGTAAAAAACTAATTGAATTGCTTAAAGTCTACTGTTTTAAAAAAAAGTTACCCGTAGTAGAGACATCAACGAGAGACTAGTTCATTAGTGTGGATATTAGTGATTCCGTCATAGTATATTGATATTGATCCTTGTCAAATTCCAGGAATTGTCGATGCTCCACGGAATGCACCTTGAAAGTTGTTCAAAAGGCTTTTCGTTAATTTTTCCGGATTTTTATACATTCGTGACAATTTTTCGAGGTGATTTTCGCCAGTCGAGGTTGGGGCACCTCGCGTGCAAAAGCAATTCGCGGCGTGAAACAATGGTCATTGTTTTTGGATTGGAGTCCGGCTTGTGGGAGTGAGAGTCCAACAAATTATCGGCGTCAGGCGCACTGTTCAACACAACATGGAATGGTGTTTAGGGCCAGGCCACGATGCTGGTCCGTGAGCGAAGTCAGGGCCGTATTCGCCCCCATACACAATGCCTGTATTCTCCCTTCCAATATTTTTATTAGCAATAAATACAGACAAATGATCTCGAGTACATACAATTAACCTGAGCCGGTCGCACTCGTGACTGGGTTCGTTCGATTGCCGCCTCATAACTTCGACTTTCAACATAAATTCTCATCAATTTTATTCCGAGAAAATTTCATGCTTTCAACCGAACCAATGCTTACTTTGTTTCCTTTTTGGTTTTGTTTTTTTTTTTGCAGAACGTGCTTGACATGAAGTCATATTCATACCATAAAAGAATCATACTGAATTTTAATTACAATATATGTACATATATTGCTAGCGACTAAGAAGTCCCGGTTTCGGGCCCTAGCAAGACTTCGATTGAAAAGAATCATACACTGTATAATTTTAAGTATTTTTGGGGAATTTTTTGGATACACGTAATTCCAAGTCGACCGTTTCCTACCAGAGTTTGCCAATTTATCTAATTGAATTGCTTAAACTTTTCATCACAAATTTGGCTACCTAACTACATATCCTCTATTTGTTATCACTTTCTGATTGCATATAATTTCAAATTTTTATTTGTAAAATGTATAGTTTAAATATTTTTTTAGTACATACATATATATGTACAAGTTTGGTCAAAGGTGTCGAATCTGTTAAAACACATAGTAAAAATGAAATAATAAAAAAAAATATGATATGTTTTTAATGTTTAAAAAATATGAGATGTTTAAATAATTACGCAGAACAAGGTCTTCTACATAGAATAGACAGAAAAATAAATCTTGATTCGAGTAGGAAATGTTATAAAAAACCGAGCAAAATGGCAACGTTTGAACGATCGGATAATAACCCAAATTTAGTCAGACGATAAAATCGCAAGTGAAGTAAGAAGAGGCTAGTAAAAAAAATCAATTTCTGTGATGGTTTTTGACTTTTTCTTATAAAATACGTATATACCTACATACTTATTAAAATTAATTATTTAAATGTTTTAGTACAAACATACTTCAGTCATTATCGTTTCATTCCTTTTCATGTTCTCCAAAAGATAACGAAAGACTAACAGTCTGTGTGTTGTTTTTTTACTTTTTACATCTGCCATGAGTTTGACAGGACGCCCCTTTAAAAGTCGATTTGATTTCGAGTGGTTCCCCTTCACTTTTTGATAAATATTTTTCTCATCTGTCATCGTGAAATATCCAGAAAGGATAATCTTTAGTATCTTTGCCGATGTCTTTTGGACGGAAAAATAAAGTAAGACTGAATGATACTTATGTATAATATATACCTACATATGTACATATACATATACATATAAGAATGTCTACAGAAAAGGAACTAATTAGAAACAGTTGATTTGATTGCCACCAACATCTAAATTTGCCAACCATTTCAAATTAATTGTTAAACCATTCAGCTGATTTTCCAAAGAATCCAGTCAATGTGAATCCAGTCATCTGAAAATTCGCTCTTATTAATTCTCAATACATAGTCTGCTCCCATGGATCATAGCGGCTGTCAGATTAAATCGAGAATAATTACAAAAATACAATTCGCACATACACACACTGCGGCGCGTTAAATTGGCATGGAATTAAATGAGCTTTTCGCGTTGGCGGGAAAAACGAAACGCTTCGCAATTTCAATAAATAACCTTGTCTTGAAAGCTTAATTGACTCGCGGTGGTTGTAAATCTCGCTCGGCGATCAAACGTAACTAGCGGTTCGATGACGACAATTTAATATTGAAAGGGACAAACGCGCATAATAAAGATGTAAGACATGCGTTTTAATGCATTTTTAATTAAGAAAAAATATACACACATACACGTAATAAATACTACACGAGCGTGTGAAGTATGCGTGCTTAAGCCGTCGCGCGCTCGAGCGAAACACGTTTATTTTACTTAACACCCCCGTATTAAATAAATTTCAGTTTTGCATAAAAACGATTTAAATATTGATCGTGTACACTTTTCGTAATTTTTAATGAATAAGTGGAGAGAGTCGTGTTTGTGTACGTGTATGGGGGGGGGGGGGGGCACGTTACCGATTGTACTAAAACGGAGCTCTTAAACCGCATCTTGCGTGTTAATGATCACGGCAAATAGTGTTAAACTGGTTCATTAACTGATTTAAGACACGCCGGTCGACCCGTGCGATTGTTGTCCACAATCGACACACACACGAGTCTACCGGTGCACGTTGATTAGTCCAGAGACGTGCGGGGACCGGTGGGATTTGATTTAAAATTAAAAATAATGATTTTGAATTGGTGTGATCAAATTTCAAGTGAGAATAGGAATGACATCAACGTCAAAACACTAATAAGACTCGTTGGTATCAATTTAGACTACTTAATGTATGTCTGTTGTTATCGTCGTTGACCTGTCAGATGCAAGGTTAATCGCATCTGTTTGACCGTAATATGAGAGCGATCGGTTTTCGAAGAAGCGTGACAAAATATAAAGTTATATTGTAGAAAGAATTCCAATAGATTTTAGAATTCCGATAAAATTAATATCCATTCCAAATTAGGCATTTAATATCAAATAAAAATATCTCAAGTGAACTTTGGTACTATATACGATTTCAAAATTTGCTGCTTTTATATTTGTAGATATCATTAAAATATTTACTGGTGTTTTAATTGGGTATTTTACATGTAAAAACGCTATGATTTTAATACACAAAACGTTTTAATTTATAAAATCTTAAAATATTAAACATATTAAATATAGAAAAAATACATAAATATACATATATTTTTTAATATATAAAACGTGCTTTTGGAAACCAAAAAAGTTCAACGGTCTTTCCGTTGAGTGATGATCATCTAGCATCACACTCTACCCCATCTTTGATTTGAGATCGTTTTCGTTTGTGACTGCATGCAGAAAAAGCATGCAGAAAAATTGAAAAAACACATACGAAGAGAAGCTGATTATATCCATGTAAGCGATTTCAGTAAAAATAAGATGTTCCAAATCCACTTTTTTTTAATTAAAAAAAATACAAGAATCTGGACACGTCACATCGAAAAATAAATGAAACACTTTTATGAGAGAAGATCGCTTATTAACGACCGAATCATAACACGACCCATTCAAAACTGCAACGGAAATCAGACAAGACGTCGCTGAAAAGTTTTCAATAGAAACTATACGTCGATGTCTTAGAAAGAGTGGACTTTTCTCAAGAAGAAACCGCGAAGAAACCGCTCCTCACGAAGAAAATGATGCGTGCACGTTTGAAATGGGCCAAAGCCTATAAAAATTGGCCTGAAATCGTTTGGCGGAGAGTTTTCCATGACCTGGGCCACAGTAAGTACTTGTATAAAGAAAAAATTTGATTGTTGGATGGCATGCTAAATAAAACTTATAAAAATCAAAAAAATATAATTTCAATGCACTAGATTTTGCCAAAAGATTCTGGATAGCGCTCCAGCTTGAAAAAAATCCGCGAATCAACAGTGCAGATACACCATTGTGTCCTAACTTTTGATACATATAGGCATACCTATGCGCAAGGGAGGGCGTATAACCTCCTGCCAGGCCTATTTTATGTCCCATTGATAAAGCAAATAAAACGGTATTTGAACGGTGGTATAGGGTGGAAGCTGGAGAGGGGAAATGACAGAGATGTAGGAGAGGGGCGGGGGGGGGGGGAATGCCGTTTTATTTGACAGGCCGGTTTTTGCCGGTTCATCGCGCAAATTCGTCCGCGATGATATAAAGCGAAGGCTTTACGGCCGCGGGCTGTTTAACTGTCGCGGGGCGGCCCCCTGTCGTTAAACTGAAACAATGCGCGCACGGCTCTGTGCTCTGCCCCGCCATCCGAACAGACCTCAACCCCCGCGATCCGACCACCCCCCAGCCGCCGGCTCTTATTAATTTACACGTCTGCTGCTAATAAATTATTTAGGGCTTTTTTGTTGACACTTGAACGAACAATTATGCGCCGCTCGCGGATGAGACCATCAAGTATTCATGTTATCGTATTTCCGCAAACACCGCCGAGGTTTTATTATCTCCCTACGGGTCTTACGAAAACCCTTTGCCTTTCCCTCCTTCGAACGCGACGACCTTATTATAATATTATACGAAGACGTTCGTTCGCGTATCTCGAGAACGGACGAGTAAAAATAAATATAGACTCGCGAATATTACGGGGATTTTCATTAATGGAATTCGAGATTCGTAAACTATTCATTTGAATAACTGGACACTTTGCAGGCAATCCTCGCCCGTAAGATATGCGTGTAATGGGCACGTTTCTGCTCTTTGCATGTCTTCATGTCATCGTTATCAAGATTACTTACACGCTGTCAACGAATGTACATGTGTGTATATGTATTCGCAACGCGATTTTTAATTGCAAACGTGGACGGTTCTTTTCCAATATAAAAATACACCTTAATTAATGCATAAAGACAAAACTGAACAAAATAAAATGCCCGGTGTTGCATCCCATTGAATAACGCTTTTAGATTGGACGCTGTTGTATTTATTTTATATCAAAAACTCATGAGACATGTAAATACGTACAGTGTACATCACTTTTAAAATAAAAATACCTATCCGAATATTGGCAATTTCTATGACTTTTCAAAATGAAGCACTATTTCAATTGAAATGTTTCACATTTCACGTATATATAAATATGTATGTACATATACTTTCATATAAAAATTTTGTGTTGATTAATTTAACAAATAACCATGTATGAGTTATGTATGTTATATTACATGGGCCTAAAGTTCTTCAGTTCTACGGACACGTGACGAAAAGAGGGAGAACAGCGTGAAGACATTCGTACTGATTTATGGTGTGGAGGGGAAACGAGGAAGAAGAAGATTCGCAACACGTTGGACCGATTTACGCTTGATATCGAAGTCAAGACGATAACAAGACGTTCTTTGGCGACTTCTTCGAATAGCTGAATCTCGAGAGGGCTGGCGACTTAATCTTTAGCATTATCCTCATTACGGCTTAAAGTCATATAAGAGGAAGATGTGAGCGGAGTTTTCTAATGACATAAATGAAGTGAATCGACATTGAAAAACTGTTTATTTTATTTTATATATGTATAATATATGTATACCAGAAAGGAAGAACCTAACCAGTTAAACCCCAATGTGCCTTCATAGCCAGTAATAAACATCAATGAACAATTTATAGTTTATAAATCAGCAATATCGAGATGCTGATAACTAGTCACCGGAGCCTGAGGGGGCCGTGTATTGTTCAAAGGTTGTAAATGCATTGTTAAAGGTTTGCCGAGCAATGGATAGCACTGTGACTATCCTACCTCTACTGATAACTTAAATTTTGTAGAATATTGGACAGTGTTGCCAATTTGTTGGAACTGTTTCAATGAAATCAAATTAATTAGCAAACTCTGATAGGAAACGATCGCCCTGGAGTCACATATCGTCTCCTTATTAGAGTTTGCCAATTTATCCGATTTAATTTTTGAAACGGTTCCTCGCAAAATTCACTTAGGGCCAGGCCGCACTGTGCAACGTTGTCGGCCGACTAGTTGCGCGACACGAAAAAATGTATGGAAATGTGAGCGACAAACAAGTTGACGGGTGTGGCATGTCCCATCTACCTGCATGCATTGGTCTGGTCGCCCTCAACCAAGTCGCTCGCAAGTCGCAAGGTGCGGACCGGCCCTTACCAACTATCAATTTGTAACCACTGGTTAACGAACTATTGGACGAATGGACATCTGGCCGACTGAAACGTGGCCGCACGGACACTAGGTCGAATGAAATTTTTAATTGTTAAAATTTATCAAAATATCAAATTTTATTGAGATCGAGGTGATTTCTGAATAACGTATCTGTTTTCAGTGAATTTTGAGTAATTTCAATACACTATCAGCCAAATCTCCGTTTGGCCAAACGTAAGTTAGCCTAATGTCCGTTTGGCTAAAGGTCTATTCGGCAAAAGTCCGCGTACAATCACCCCTATTTGATTGAATATAATGTCAAATTTATATTATATATAGTACATAAACATGTACAAGTTTGGCCATAGGTATCGGATTAAAGATTGCTTTTGAATCACATAAAAAATAGCCACAGCTCATATTATAATGTAACCTCAACACATACATATGTACGCTGGTATATGTGTTTCTTCCAACGAGGGGGTATTACACTATCAATATTAGCCAGCAGCATGGCTCGGTGGTTAGGCTTTTGCCTAGCACCGATAGGTGCCAGGTTCGATCCCGTGAGTTGACTTCGATTGAAAATAATTTATTCTGAGCATACCTGTAATGCTGTTGGTCAGACTTCGATCTGATCTTCAGTTCGAAGAGTTGAAACAGTTCCTCGATTAAATTGGGTAAAAAAATTCCTACCTATTATGTCACCACTATTTGAGTATGATTAATGTACAATAAAATGTATGTACAAGTTAAGATTCATATATGTCTCGTTAATATCGAGTTTTCAGTGTCTCGTAATTCAGCGACTTATGTAGTTAAAAATGCTGCATTGTTTGTAATTGGCCAGAAAGGTGCATTGGGGTTTGCCTGTTAGGCCTCTCTGGTATATACATATAATAAAAATAATAAAATAATACAGATCGTGATTCTTTTATCGCGGATTTCAAAACAACCTGGATTCGCTACTGATTATCACGATACTAACCTATTACCAGTGGTGTAGTCGGGCCAGATCGGGGCAGGTCACCACCCTGGTGCTTCTTTTTGAGCCAGGTCGCCGCCCTGGCACTTTTGATTGATATGAAAATTGTTTTGAGTAAAATTAAAAAATATATTTTGGCTAATATTAATAACACTTGAGACGAGAAGAATAAAAGGCGACTTAATCGAAGTCTTTAAATAATTAATAATCATCATAATTGTCTTATGTCCAAACTCATTACGTTCAATGAAAACACTCATCTTAGAGGTCACGCTCTCAGACTCCAAAAAGAACAATCGAATAAATTGATCAGAGATTCCTTCTTTTCAAACAGAGTGGTTAAAGTTTGAAATAATCTTCCAAACAATTTAGTAAATTTTGAAAACCATAATATTTTTAAAAACAAGCTATGTATAAGTTTTTCTTAAACTTGAAGATTTTTGTAATTCTTCTTTTCCAATATCTTTTCTATATTTTTGTTTTCATTTAGTTATTATGTTACTTATTATTATGAAGGTTTTGCAAAATATAAAAAAAAAAAACATCATAATTTCAACAAGAATATTTATTAATATTAGCATTTGATTTTTTTAATAAATATTTGAACTACCAATATTAGGATACATATTTTTTAAGTGATGAAAAAAGAGGGGGGGGGGGTCATAAAAATTAAACACCGCCCTGGTTCTTTTTTATTTAGCACTACACCACTATCAATACGAATCGCGTGCCAATATTAGTGTAAATTGGTGTACGAGTGTAAATCAATTGAATGATTTATTGAATTTATGAACATTCATCTATTTAATACCTTTTAATTACCTATCGTGGGCTTCACCTGTATTTCAACGGGTTCTAAAAGAAAATTGAAAATATATGTTTCGGATTATGAATGAGGTCGGACGCGTCGCTACCGGGTTCGTTTCGCTGCAGTTGGATTTGCATCGGAGCTGCCTCGTCCGTTGCATTTCATTATGATAATGCGAACGGGCCGGTGGCCAAATGAACACGTCGGGGGCACCGCAACCACCAATAATTGACAAGCGATGATCGATGGCCTGGACTGGACCGCGAGTCTGCACACTCACCTGCCCACCTCGCCAGGCGGTGGACCCAGGCGCCTCGCTACGGTGGGCGGTATCTCACATAACGAACGAAAATATGTGATAATCAATTCTTCCTCGGGTTTTTTTTCTCGTCGTATTTGAATATACGGACAATATCTGTGGTTCTTAGTTTTAATTTACAGTGCACGAATGGTGTGGTCAAATGTGAATATCGCACTCTTATTAAAACGTGCCCGAGGCCCAAATTGAGGGTCAAATATAATTGGTTGAAATGAGACTTGGGTCGAAGCCAATTATATAATAAAATATATCAGTAATTCGGCTTAACGTACGATTGGTCACCGGAATATACATACATATGTATAACAGGGCCTCTTACAGGATGAAAATTTTGACCCGAATTTATTTGAAATTGGTTCGATAGTTTTTAAAGAATTAGCATTTTAAACTCTTAAGAATTTTAAGAATTTTTAATCCATACATCCATCAGTTCACGGTAACAGCACAGTACAGCAGCTCACGTAAACGTAATTCTATTAATATTATACAACAGCTCACGGTTTCGGCACGTTCAGACAAGTTTTGGCCGAGTGCAAGGATAAATCGACTTACATATACATTACAGAGCACAACGATACGGCGCAATATTGCGTGCGTCGTCGTATCGTCGAGTCAATATTGTCACAATATGACGTTTCCGAAAATTTTCATACGGGCATGCACATTTTCGTGAGTACGCGTGCACTCGCTACTATGACGTCACACCATGCGTGAATATTTCTACAGTAGCCATAGAAAACCGAATTTTCTTACGATTACGGTGACATGCACTGCTGTATCGTATGAAATGTTTTGTCAGTTATTGCTGTTACTCGCTGTTATCTACGCCATGTTAAATATATAAATGGTGTCCATATAAATGGTACCAAAGAATACTTTTCGTACTGCCGGTTACGTACAGTTGTCGGTACGTGCTATATGAATAGACCTCTAGTCTTTTAAAATCTTCCCCAAAATAAATACACATGAATAAATACACGTACATACATATATAATATGTACATATGTTGTGATGCGCTTTGATATTTATACGTTGCTATATAAGATTGAATCCTCATTGAATTTGAAAAAATTATTTGTTAAAATAATTTTAATTTGATTCCTCAAGTTAAAATTTAGCTTATATACATACATACATAGTCCTTATTGCGAATGGAAATTTATTGGAATTATAAATCCGAAATTAGATTTTATCGCTAGAGAAATTGAAAATTTATTTGCAATTAAAATTTACTGATAAATCAGTATTGCAAGCCGTAATTGAAACAGTTAAATAAATAAATAATGATCCTTTGCCTACCTGTATATTATATTTTCATCATTTCTGCCTCGTTCATAAATCAAAAGAAAATTTATGGAGAAAACCTTTTCCAAGAAACAGAATGCTGTAGAAAATTTAATGATGATATAACTCCAATATATCAAATGTAGATAAATAATTTCAAGAACTTTTTCTAAACGTACAATTATATTAAATGGAAATCTAAAATTAAAATAAATAAAAATCCTAAAAAATTGTGATTCATTCACATTGACATTTATGTACACGCGTTCATACTAATGCATGCAATTTGCAGTTTTGTTTTTTTTTGCCACATTACCTACTTTCACAACCTAACCTACCAATATTTCATACGCCAACACCAACAATATCTAATGATTGTGAAAATTGTTTAATTTTTCACTTGATTCTAATATGGACAGACAGGCAAGGCGGTAGTACTGCCGCTCGGTGGATTATTTTTTATGGTGCACCAGCAGATAAATCAATAATCCAATTTGCACTCAATTAGCGTCGGCAGGTAGGTAGGTGCGCGTGCTGAATATATCGATTGGGTCGCCACAGTCGTAAATTCGTCGCCTTACTCCACTTATGCAAACTATTTTAACGAAGTCGCAGATAAAATCTGGCCACGCGGCCATTCATCAAACACCGGCTTTAATGGCTAATGCGCATGAAATGATCGCATTGTAGTGGGGCATGGCGTGGGCAGAGCCGGACTCTCCTACACTCCAAGCTCCTCGCAGTCTTCGTCTCGGTTGTCATTGCCGTCGTTGGCAATGAAACGTCATTAGCTTTTGATCGAAGACACTAATTGCGATGATCATTCTCAGAAAAAAAAACCAAAACAAAGCACCAGAAACAGCTACTGAAAGTTGGCATTTGATTCAAAGAGTCGCCCGGTTTCAAAACATTCGTAAAAAATATGTCTGCATAATTAAGAAAATAATTAAAGATGATTGAAAGCGTGTAAATATTTGATTAATGGCCGTTATAATGTGGGACTATTAATATTCGTCTGTGGTAATTTTGATGGCGTACGTGTCATATCAGTTAGTGGCCGCACCATAGTCAACAATTCGAGGAAGTTTTGTGACATCGTCGCAAAGTTATAAGCTTTTATGCACGACTAATGATCCTCAGCGGTCAAACTTATGAAGGTATGACTTATCAAAGTTAAACACAATTTTGCACTTTCATTCTACACATTGTATGCAACAACACGTACATATGTAGATGGCCTTCGCTTATCGGACGACAATATAAATTTTTCCTATGCAAGGAGCTAGAGCAAATGTATGTACATACATATGTATGTACATATATAATATGTATATTTTGAGAGAACTTTTTGGATATCGATTCATTTTTTAACTTTGACCTTTATCATAGAACCTCCGTAACCAATTTCCAAACTCTACAAACAGTCTTCGTAACCAGTCTCCAAAGTCTTCATTCTTCGTGGCCTTTTATCTTTTATCTATCTAAAATTTTTATTTGGAGAACTTCTAAACTGTGGACCATAATTTTAATTTTAATTTTACAGAACCTAAACCGTTTTGAACAGATTTTCAGATTTTTGTTCTCTGAGTAGCATTTACTACAAACATACATATATGAAGAGCTTTGTTTACCATTTATCTGCTAAATTATCTTTGTGCGTTTAATTGGTTGGCAAATAAGAATACTAAAAATGATTTCCTCAACGGATTTGAAGCAAGTTTCATATAAAATTTTGCACGAATTCAAGTACGATGTTGAATGTTTGATATAATAGACAGATAGAGCGAGATGTCAACGTCACTATGACGTTGAAATGATCAGTTAGTATCGCGTTTAACATCGCAATGTCATGATAAAACTCTAAAACGTCCGATCTAATTGTAAGCTATCTATTTCCACGTTGCGCCCGGTTCCAAACTAAAAAAAAACATGTATTGGATAATGTGAAAAAAATTATGTACACTAAAAAATACCTAATACGTAAAAAGGTTATTTTGTTCAAACAGAATCAGTGTGTATTTTAAAAAAGTTAACACTTCAACAGAGAAGCGATTGATTGTTTTCGAAGCAATTATTAATCATAGTGTATGGGGGCACGTCAATCATTCTGTGTAAGTCAGCGGCCACTAGGGTGCCTCGAACTTGGACCGAAATTAGTCAAAATTCCCCCTAATTAATTCTGTCATCTGCGAGTAATTGATGAGAGTCCGAGCCCAAAGAGTTGAAAATTAATAGCCGAGCACACCAACAGCGATCACAATTTAAGGAATTAACATTTTCGAAACGATAAAATAGCAATCATCTATGTATACATTTTATACTTTCCGTATAAATCATGAAGCAATCACGTAAAAAAATACTATATAATATATACGAATGATAAGAGTGTGGCCAATGATTCCGTACAAGAGTCGACTGTGCAAATAAATAAAACATCTACATCGACTTGTCGCGAATCAATTAATCATGCTACTGGCTATAGGGGACGTGCGCGAAACCAGTTTTTTTCCAGACCATGCTTTTTCTCCTTCCCAATTTTAATTTCACTCTATCAAATATGGTAGTCATTAATTTGTTCAGGTGCAAAAGGAACAGCGTTTTGTCACTTTTGATAAGGCGAAACGATCGAGCCGTTTCTTCGATCTTATCTCAGTGTCGACTGGCCGAGCCGGTCACAATACATCACCGACTACAAATTAGCATACCTGCTAATTAATATAATACACCGCGTATATCAAATGCCCATGGGTTGGGCCGTGTCACCGTTGCGATGTGTTCTTCGACAGTTGCGGGTTACGCAATCGCCGACGCAAGACCGTTATGGTGTTTGTGTGGTGAAATGCGCGAGATAAGGTTTTCGGTAAGCTGGGAGATATTTATCTGTCGTCGCTTTTATAGCGACAAATTATTTTTTATTGCAGGCTAACATCCGCCACTTAACCGGTGAACCCGAATGCTAATCTGTTTGAATCAGTGGCGTTTAGTGCCACCACTGTCAACAGTGGTGAATTAATCCGATCGTATCTGGTTAATCATCGAATCATTCAATTCTGATCCTACACGTATTCCCATATGGTTGAAATTGACTTAATGTTATTACCTTGTGGATCATCGAAAGTAGCACAACGATTTATGCAAATTAAATCTAATAAGTTCCACCATGGTAGTAAAAAATCCAAACTCCACAAAAAAACAATTAGAAACAATAAAATATTTACGAATTTTTTGACCAATCCTGTACTATTTATTCTACATAGTACATTGTATGTATGTGATTCTTTAAGAACTGTAGTTTCAACAGTTTTATGTTAGGAGTGGTACTGTCGCGTGTACATTGATATGTACATATACATATGTACCTACATAAATACATAGAAGAGGGGATCACATTTTCACGATAGGCTCTGCACTGACTCCAGTCTCTCGTTTAGTATTATATGTGCTACTTTTATGTATGAATGTACATATGTATGTATATGTAGATCGTTTTTTTAGTTCACGTCTTTATTAAATATGTATGTGTGTGTGTAAAGAAAACAAAACTCCTTTTACGATATGGATACAAATCAAAATAAATAAAATTATCGTTTTAAAGTTAGACCCCCTGCCTATCTCGTAATCTCATCCTGGAGCATTTTCTCGATGTTAATCTACACGGAGTGAGGATTGAACTGACTAAAGTAACAATAAAATTCTGTATCACGACATGGCAATCCTTCAAACCAACCTCGAGGTCAACGGAATATTATTTTTGACATTGACGCTGGACAGCATTCTTCCGAAGTGGAGAGATCTCCAGAGATCTAGCAGGAGATATATCTGATTGCACTGAAACCAGATCAGACACTAGATACCTGTTACGTATTTTAAATAACGAATGCTGCAAGAGCTCTTTATGGTCATTTAATCATGTTACTCACAGAGATCACCAACATTAAATAATGTAAAGTCACACTACATTACAATTAGCACATGATTACATTAATATTCTAAAATATATATATTTGTTAGAATTTAATTTTACAATTTCTTTTTTCTGCATTTATTAAAGTATTTCGGAAACAAAATTTTGAGAATGGTGCTAGTATTTCCATACTTGTGTGACCATACATTTGTGAAACAATATGTAGGCGGAAAGAATATAGTGGGAATCGGCAAAATGCAAAAAGATTTAAGAATATTTTTCATTTTTGGTAAACCAAAAAGGTTTACTTTTCATGTTGATTTTGTAAAATAGCAACGGTTATTAATTGAGAAAGAATTTAGTATATTTGAATCGATGGGCAAGAGTACAGATGATTTACAGTGCTTATTTGAAGCCTTGTTGTCAATTAAACCAACCGTCAACACAAAACGAGAGAAATTTTTCCACGGCCGAAAATTTCTGAACAAAATAAAGAACCAGAATGTCTGTCTCTACTTTAGATGGCATGTGTTTTTTAAAGGGATATTTTAAAAATAATATGTAATAATATATCTAATATTAATTCATACATATTATGTAATAATAAAATAAAATCAACGTTGTAAGAGATAAGATATGTAAATTAATGTTATAATTAATAAAATGAAATTGAAATGTTTTACTATTTTTCTAGTTGTTTTATTTTAATTGTGTATACACTAAGATAATATAATACATACAAAAATTACATACCAATAATGCGAAAACATATATTTGTATTCTTGAATCCAATATGTCGAATAAACAATACTTTACTGTGCTATATACATTTTTTCATTTATCAAAAATTTCTTGAGAATTCTCGAGTTCAATTAAGAATTCTTATTTCTCGAGAAATCAGAATCACTACGCACCACTATGTGTGTCTGCGCCGTAATACTGTTTTTACTTTATTTTCTATATAGTTATAAGTGGTTGATATTAATTCTTTAAATCCAATTAGTAGAGTTTATAGTTCAATAAATTAGTTATACTGTAAAATCGCTGTAATACATAACCAAGATTATATCATTACTACATATTTATCTGTATATATGTATGTAAATACGTGCATATATTGTGGTCCATCTCACTGTATAAGTAGGAGTCATTGCGATAGTTTCAATTAGATACAATGTTGAAGTTGCCTAATTGTAAATTATTGCGTTGTTTTTAGATACGTATAATAAACTCTTTGTACTTATTTTTGTAGAAAAGGTGATGGTTGTCTACTCCTGAAGTCAGCTGTCGGGTCATTTGGGATAAGATGAAGAACGGCGGCGTAACGTCAAGAATCATTAAAGATGTCTTATTAAGACAGTCGAATATACAAGAAGGGTTCACTCGGTCGAATCGAAAAAAACAGAAAAAAAATGATAAATGTGTATTTTAATTGTTGTCCAGGCGCAGTTTTGTCGGAAAAGCTAAATCATAATTACATATGTGTATACGAAAACGGAACACTCGAGCAACATCATTTTGTATGATAATGTGAGAATAACATAAATTTAAAGATATTACGACGATTAAGTCGTCAAATTTTCGGGTTATCTTTAATTTACGTTCTCGCGCTATTTTTGTATACGTTATGGACGCGGTTATTAAATTTGGTAAGCGTCACTTTTGGCCGTTTTGAAATTGAATTTCTAATTCATACAATTTACGTTAATATTACGAACAATGTTCATTTCATACGGGTTTAAGCGAATGTGTCTATTAATTTTTATGAACTCTAAATAATATCTTCAACCGTGTAGATAAAATCTGAAATCATTCTACGAAACTCGAATTGCGCATTCGACAAGATAACATTTTCGAAAACCGTATTTACAGCGAATAACGAGTATGCATATTTACCGTCTGTTATCTGAACGACAAAAGAGTTAACGGTATCACGATTATACGATAATAATTTGAATAAAATCACACTGCATATGTAAATCTGAAGTGAAATAGGATTCCTTGTCTAGTACGAGATTATTAACGCATTATCATATTATATTTCACGATCATTATTCTTGTTGGAAAAGATAACAATAAAGATTAATTTTCAAAATTATTCTACTCCAGTATGTAATGTAGTTCAAACACACCATTATCCATTATTTCTTTTAATATTAATTTATATCTCATTTCTGACACCAAATCCAAATCCAGCAAATCATAATAATATATAATAAATAGATTTTGTATGTAAGTATGTATGTATATATGTATGTATGTATATATTGTTGAACACATTTCAGTATTTCACGCGCAGACTCTTTGTGTTCGTAACATAAAATATGAAAACATTTTTTTTGTTATTGCATTTTCAATTTCATATATGTATGTACCTATGTACATAAATATGTCTTCCAAATTGCATATGTACATATGCATATTCGTAATAACCTCACATTCACCCTTAATACGACTTAAACATAATAATACATATACTTTTAAAAAGTCAAATATACAATCAGATACTTTGCTATATTATCGTTATGTGTTGAGGATATTTCCTGTAGGTGGGTAAAAATTTATTGCACTCCAGAGTCGAGGATATCTCAATCGACCACACACGCAGGGGAGTGATTTGAGTTGTTGGTTGGGAAGGGGTCGAAACAGCCATCGCTCGAAACGATACTGATCTTAATTGGTAAGCCACTTCACCACCAAGTGAAAATGAAGAGAGGCGGCTCGTGGTTGTAATATCCGCGATAATAATAGACAAACACGAGATGTCCAACATCTGGAATGCAACGTTTCATTTGTTCAGACTATTAATAATTATCGTTCATTAGAAGCTTAAATTTAATACTATGGTGTAAAGGGAAACATTGAAATCGATTTACTTGTTTATGTTTTGATTAATATAATCATTAATACCATTCATCGTTCTAAATGGTTTATATATCACACATATTATATATCACATATGTACTGAAATTTTGGTAGTGATAAATCTAGTCTAGATTCATTTCGAATTTTCCGATTTTTTCTGATGTAATTGTCGAGACATATCTATTACTACGCAATGTGCCAAAGCCTTAAACTAACAAGTTTTTTTCTGTAAGATCATGCATGCACTACGACTAAAAATTTCGCTTTTAATGAGTCAACTGAAGCGTTTAAACTTAGCGGCGTGGATGAAACAAAATTTTAATAAAACGTAGCGAATAAATATCGGTTATTTGTACAACGGTTATATACATGCACATAAATAGAAAATAAAAAATGGCAAAGTTTCAAAACGATCGGAAGACTGTTGGAAAAGATACCGAATCAATTACGAAGTGAAGCTAATTGCCTTGCTAAAAACACGTCATTCGCTGAAAGTAAACTTTTTTTCTCACTAAGGGCCTTACATGTAGCGATATGGAGACGATAATGATATACATTCTCAAGATATTATATAAACCTACATATGTATGTAGATCTACAAATATGTATTCTCCTTATAACACTTCATTTCAAAGCGACAGCAACAATGAAGTAGTAGAGCTTGAAATCAGGTGTAGTATTTAAAAAAAAATCAATTACTTTCGTATTTCTTTTTTAGAATTTATTGTACTCGAAGTAATTGGGTTTTTCATTCTCAATTGAGTGAATCAGAAAAGTAATAAAACGAGAAAGTTTAAGAGTTATAGGATTAATTTGGATCGGGTGGATGTGTGTGCTACATAACCACGAATATACCCTATCCCTTTCTAAGTACATACTAGATTTTCATTTAAAAATGAACGTGCTTTTATGTACGTATGTGTGGACTAGCGTTCCCTTTTTGTAGCTGCTATTTTTTGCAAGAACCGAACTGGAACGACAATTTATTCAAAATTACATTATATAATATTTATAAACATATGCACGGAGGCATATAAAATTTTTGCATACAGAATTCATAACAACGAACTTTTGTTATTTATTATAGTCATTTTTTTATACGATCCGTAATTGCTTTTAATTTAAGTTTAGAATTTTTATTACGAATATAAGTACGTATTATATGTAATTATTCACGACATATTGACGCGCAGAAACATCATGTTGCGAAAAAAAAGTTGGGCAATTTGGTACGGCATACATATGTATGACAGAGCGGAAAAGTTTGTTTCCGTTTCGCACCTGTCCAGTACTAAATCTACCCCCTCTCGGTTGCACCGCTATGGCGTTTCCACCCACCACCCCCTCGACGAATAATAAAAACTTGTGCCGCTTTTAATTAAATAATTTAACGAACAAGTTTGTGGGGGGTGCGGACGGGACGTGTGAGGGAGGCTCCGACGGGAAGAATATGTAAATTGTTTTCGGGGATAGATCAAACAACCCTTTTTTACGACTTTAATATGCTGGCGAATGACTACCTCGTACATATGTATATAGATACATTGAGTTTAATTAGAGTGAAAATCTTCCGATGAGGTCTATTTACCATGTAATATACAAATGAGAGTGTACTTAATCGATTTTTTTCCGTCAGAATGGAATGCACATACAAAAATTAATACCATAATTATTTCAGGTAAATAAAGATATGAGATAATTGAAATAATATTCAGAAAAATAATTATATTAATTACATAGTCTTTATGCATATAAATGACCGAATTAAGTCGGTTGTAATTTCGCAAAGTTCCGAATGTGACTATTGTCTCGCTGCTATCTTAGATGGTTGATCTCGTTATAGTTTGTTTATTCGAATTAATTAAGCTCAAAATAGGTTGTTTAACAGAAAAATATTTAATATAATTACATTATACATTTCCGCCTAATTAAATTATTACGATCGTTTGATGGAAGTTTTCGTATGCGTACTTGTGTATAATGCTCGAGTTCCCGTCATTTTTCAACATGCTGGTTATTTGAGTTATAAAATATATAATAACATGGCCTCTGCCAATTTTATCGATGCAATTAAACTTCCGCGAGGGTACAACGGGGCCGTTTTCAAATTTTTCATTAATTCGTTAATTAGTCCGCTCGTGCTCGTAAAGCCTACGGAAAAGCGCCGTTAAAACGAATAGATTTCGGTACGAACGAAACGCTCTCAAAAGGCGTGAATTATATTTTATGCATGTAAAGCGAATTTTCCCCAACATACGTAGTAGATCAATCCGCACTACGTACACAGTTTTAATACAAGTTTAAAGTCTCAGGTTCCTGTTTTTCAGTCGACCTCGAAAGCACCAAAATCTTCCTTGTAAAATGCGCGCGAATTCGTAACTTAAAGTGGTATCGTAAAGATGTGAAAATCGCCGACTTTATTTCATTTTTTACAACTCCCTCGGATAAAATGTTGAAATTATTAGCTTGTTCGCGAGAAGCGTCTTTAAATTTCAATTTCTACTTTGTATACGAATATACATATTCCGAGAGTCGTTCGAAGACGAACAATTTACAATAAAACAATATGATGCACCTAATATTCGACATTTTATACTGACTAACCCTTTGGTTTCGGAGAACTTCTTGAGCTTAATATTTCTTATTTCAAAATATAGAATCAAACTTTCATTACTTTTCACGGAAATTCCTCTTTATTGGAGGTCATAATTTTATTAAGGATATTTAATTTATAAGTCTACTCGAAAATTGAAACAATAACATAAATCTCAAATAGATACCTACATATACATATATGTACATATTTGTCGATATTCTAGATGAGTTCGAAATATCAAAATATGGTTTTTCTTAACATATTGTTGTTGAAACGCTGGATTATCAACATATTTTTTTAACTAAAAGATCTGATCGCGTTTTGTGGATATGATCTGAGTGAATTTATCTTATCACAAAATCTTTGTGTTAAGACCTTTCGGTTAGCTATTGCTGAATAGGTACAATAAATGGCAATACGGTAACAAGTTGGTGTGATTTTTTCATTTTGATATTTAATGTAAAAAGTCTTTAAATTGCAAAATGTGCATGTATAAATTAAACCAGGATCATGTATGTCTAACTTCCATTTAGATTACCGCGTCGAAAGGGTTAAATTAAACGAGTAGCTATTAACGGCGGCCAATGAATGATTCTAAGAAGTGAAATAACCCAGCGCAAACACGTAGAGGTGTAGTTTACGACCTGTAAATCTTCAGTTAACCGAGCTGAAAGACCCGATTGCTTCTTTACAAAGTATGGTCTACCGAGTATAAGTTTCAACGGCTATTTTCCACTTCAAAGACAGCTTTTACTATTTCATTTTCAGTGTTGAAAAATCAAACGAATGTTTCTCATAGTTTGAGTTGCGACAGAAGCTCAAAATGTGCATAGGTTTCGCAGTTACATATATATATATATTTATATGTACATTTCATGAATATTCTACTTATGTATGTACACATATATATATATATATATATATATATATATATATATATATATATATATATATATATATATATATATATATATATATATATATATATATATATATATATATATATATTCATAGGTTTTGAATCTTGGCCGGCTAGCTTCCGCAGTACTGGAATATTAAAATGTTCTGGATGCGTTATGGATATTCCTGGAATGCCTCAACTTCATATATACTACTACAAGACCACCCGGCTACAACACGTTGCACTATAGCACACAAAAAATTTATAAAAACGTGTTTAACTGACATCCATTCACTGTGATGTATACTTAAAAGTGGAAATATCTACATAACAATGCAACATTTAAAAGATTCGAAATGGGTTTTACAATAATAATAATTTATTTTAGTGGCACGCCCTTTCCTATAAAACTCTCTTTGGGGAAAGCAACCCAACAATTGACCGCCATTACAATTTAGCGAACGATAAATCACGCACATCCTAAAGATATGTAATTTCTTGCGGAATGTGCATATGGAGAGGTTTCGGGAATTATCGTTGTTTGCGGTGTGTTTGTTGTTCGAAAACAATTGCTACGTCTATTTGAGCGTAGCATTCTGCAGATATCTTGGCTGCTTCCAAACGCATTCGACTAACAAACCACCCCCTATCTTGGAAAGCACATACATACATATGTACATTTATACACACTCACAATACGAACAACGCCAAATAAATTTATTGTTTCCAAGCACGGCAATAGTCTATCGGCGAAACTGGGCACTAAATTATCTTTCAGTTATTCAGATTTGGATAACCACATTATCGGTCTGTGGGTTCGGTTGGCAACCGGGTTTACGAAATTATTTTGGCATCGTCTTAGCGATACGATTTCAATTGCGTTCCTATCGCCAAAGTATGTGCAGCATTCGTGGCTGAGCTGCATCATTGCATGCCACCCCATCTCCTCCCACTACCCCACAGCCCCAAACAAAACACTCCCGATTCAATACCAAAGTTACATGCATACTATCTACAAGGAAAACTACTCCACTTTAAACAAATATCTATTTGAATAAGTACAGCTATACAGCATTTTATATTGATCAATTTCAAAAAATCTTCTATTTTATGGAATATGCAATGTTGACACTTTATGTCACAAAAACCAATTGATACATATATTTAACTCTCTGTTACACCACATTTCAAGTTCAACCAGTATTCATTTTAAAATATATTTTTTTAAATAATACAATGCACCGCAAACAAAAAATATTCGAATATATTCATAACCAGCAGTATATATGTAGCTTGGAGATTACATTAATGCTAACCATTGCGAGATTCCCGGGTTCGATCCCGTGGATTGACCTCAATTGAAAATAATTCATTCCTAGTATTATCTGTAGTGCTCCTGATCAGACTTAGATATTTATGACTCCAATTCGATCGGTTCCTATCAGAGTTTACCAATTTATCTGATTTCATTGTTGAAACAGTTCCTCATCAAATTGGCAAAAACCATCCTATCCACAATGTCACCACTATTTGAATATGATTTCAAAATGAATAATCTATAAATTTACATATGAACAAGTTTAATACCATATATGTCATTCAGGGGCAACCCGTAAAGACATCATGGGAAAATATAAATTTTTAATAAAAATAAAAATATGTACCTACATATGTACACACATGCGAGAGCCTCTATCGTTCAATACACATAATAATCAAACAAATAATAAAATATATATACATTAAATTACGAGTTATATATGCAATCCGAAACAATGTGTACTTTCACTTGACGCATTCACGTAGAAGAAACAAATGATCATAAAACGGTTCAAAAATATTTTATTATTAAAACCAAAAAAAAAAAAACATTAAATTATACTCGACAAGAGTCAGTAGTGGGCGTATCAAATTACAATTTTTTAGTTGCATACATATTTAATATGAAAGACAGCTGAAGATTCGCAAAACGAAAATAATTTACAATAAATAATTACGTACAAGGCTGGTATAGCTTTTAGCATCGTTTTATCACTTCGGTTTCATGGAGGCGTTATCTATGTATACACATATTTATATATTTTTTTTACTTTACAGGATGTATTCTACACGGTATCTATCCTCTTAGTTGGTGTAACGGTACGGTTCCCACAACGATAACGTTTAACAGTGGCACGTTTTGTGAGAACAAAAACTTTGTATAAACAATAACGACTGAGAAATGGTGGCGATGATAACATTTACACACATAGCCTTACATGTAAAACGTCCATGCAAACAACTCACAAATTAATTAATTCCAAACAATCGCTCCAAATGCTATGACATGTATGTATCTAATACCAATTCGATCCTGTTCCGATCGGCGGCAAATGCTTTGTGAAAGTTTGCATTCCGGTTAGCGGGAATCGATGAATTTTTGAAATGCATCATATCGATTCGCAGTCTAGATGTTTCAATAATTCTAGAAAGCAAACGGTGCAGCATCCGCGTGTGATGGTGTGTGGCGATGGCGGTCTACCGTCGATGGTGAATAATGCATACGTTATGGGATTCGCACGTGACCAGCATATCGGCTCCTCCATCCCCAAAAATCCCATTCGACTCTCATTTCAACATTGAGATCTCAATCGGTATCATACAGGTCTTTGGAATTATTCAAATAAAATAAAATACCTTGAGCCAGTGCTAACTTTCAAGTGGTTGTCATTGATTGGTGCACACTTACCTGTAACAAAAGAGAGACATATATTAAATCAAGATATTTTTTTGATCGACATTTGTAATGATAACTGTATTGTCATCGTGCTGCTAAATGTTGTGACTAAATGTTAATGTTGGAACGTATTGCTATGAATGACAATTAATTAGACGGTTGATTTTTGAAAGCTGACATTTGATTCAAATGTCAATAGTGAAGATTGATTAGTAACGGCTTCCGTGGAAAGCATCGTGAACGACTGACGTTTTATTTTAAATTCTCTTGTCTGCCGTGGTTTTTTTTAGCTTATTTAACATGTAGCTATTTTAATATGAACATAGTCTATTATTTTTTCAATTATGTACGACAAACAATTTTTTTACAATAAAGGTGTACAGAATTATAATTACAATATTTTTGAAATTCGTTTGAATATATTTTCTTATTTTTTTCATGGAAATTTAACCACTAAATGATTCCTGTAAAATAAATACTAATTGGATAAATATATGGATTGGCAGACTTTGTAAGGTTTTTGAATATGATTTTAATGTAACCCATTGACGTAGCAATTTTCCTTTCGATAAATCGATCGATTTTTCATTGATCATTGATCCTGTAGCAATTAATAACGTACATATATGCAAACAGATGCGGCCTTTCTTCAAAAAACAATACATCGTCATTTGAGGACTCGGTAAGGAGTTGAACGCAGTAACGGATCAACTCGATTGGAGGCTTTGGGGTGCAATTTGATTTTGCCCACCCCTCCCAAATAAATAATACCATTTTTTTTCAGACACTAAAAATTTTTAAAAGATTGTTTGAATTTAAACAATGTACTATGTATTGTAAATTCCAGGTTCATCCCCCCAAGTGCGCCTATGGCAAGATCTACTACTGACTGACGATTAAGATTTATTACGATCGCTTGAAAGCGATTTGATCCTAAAATTGCATTTGACAAAAAAAAAATAGTCGAGAGATTTGTTGCTCGATATAAATTTGTAGTGTTGTGCTGGTTACGAAAAATTTTGTAGCCAGCGATTTATCGGCCGATAAATCGCTTCGTGAATAGCCCTCTTAATATATCAACAACGACGGCATGTTTTCCATTTCGATTGATTGCCGTTCCAGTAGTAGATTAAAAATATACCTCGTGTATTAAATTTCATTTTGCTTATATATATGTATATTTATCAACATTTTCTAGTTTAGTCACACTAATCTAATGTTGTTGACCTTAAATGTCCGTTTATATTATCCAGCAACTGCACGTCAACAGCTCGGCACAACACTGTACGGAAAAGACTATTTAAAATCATACTATACAGCACCACCCGTTTTAAAGTACGTTCATACTTGTTTTGGACAAGGTAAATTCAGCTTACATATACATACATTACAGAGCGTGACGATACGGCGCAATATTACTTGCGACGTATCGTCGAGTCAATATTATCACAATATAACGTTCAGAAAATATTCATATGCGCATGACAGTACATTAGTTAGTACGGGTTTTTTTTACATATAGCACTTACAACTTCCCCTCATGAGTAAATATTTACACAGCGGCCAAAGAAAATCGATTCTGCTTGATAGATTTCGGTCACTGTACTGTACTATTTCGGTACTGCTGTATAATATTAATAGAGTGTGTCGGTTACTGCTGTTTCGGATACGCCACGTACACATTACGGATTATTTAAAAAAATATTTTTCGAAATGCTGTTTGAGCTGTACTGGTATAAACAAACCTTAACAAGCAAAACAAGTATTTATTTTTCATTCTTGTAGCCGCTCGGTTATACAGTCTAAAAAACATTGCCCAAAGAGTACGTGCATTTAAATCAAATTAAATAAATTAAACAGAATAACACGATATCATCCAAAGAAACAGTTAGTACACACGCGTAATAAACTCACGTCAGCCAAGAGAGGCAATCAATTTGAAAAGTCGAGAATTACCATAACAACACAATCGTAAGGAAAAGGTCTTAATTAATTTACGAACGCAATGGATAATGAGGATAATAGACGCACGGATTTCCGGCGTTCCCATGGGTTCGAATCCCAATATATGAACGTGCACTTCTACTTTACACACGTCTATGCTGATTGTGTGTGTGTGTGTGTGTGTGTGTAATTGGATATGTGTTCCCGGCGTTAATATAAATAAGCGAATGAATATGCATGCGGGCCGGTCAACGTGCGCCGGTAATTAATTACGCAGGTGAGCGGCCAGCAGAGCTCGCCATTAACGCCGACTTTTATCAATTACACGGGGTGGCGACCATTCGACGTAGTGGTCGCGGCGATCGCATCTCTGCGCATAATTTGGTACGCCGCAGTCTACGGGTTAGCCGGTGAATCAGACAGACTGGCAGAATCACGCGCGAATCCGCACCAATAATAACATTGTATGTATTCATATACAAGCAATGTAGTGGGTGATTTTGGAGTTGGAGTGCAAATAGTCAAAATGCATTATGAGATTTTGACGTAGACCTACATACACTAGTCGTGAGGCTACATGGTGGTCGTAGTCACGTCGAGGAAAGCTGTCGCCTTTGAAATGAATCTGAGATTATCTCTCGTATATAAATAATCTTTAAAGTTTTTAGCAGAAACTCTACAATTATGCTTCAAAGTTATGGGAAAAATTTTGTATAAAGTTCAAATAATGTTCGCAAGTGTACTCTCGATTATCCGGGTTAATGCTGCGGAATACGGGACCGGATAATCCGAACTATTAATTTTTGCTACTTCGGATGTGGTTCAAAATCAAATCACAAAGTTTTGACGGGCAGGAATATCATGAAACTAACAGAAAGCTAATCAAAAGCTTGTAAAAATAACGATAGCACATCAATAGTATATAAAATGGTTAATTCGTCACACTGATTGTTCGTACATATGTCACAACGATAATGCGCAGTATTTTAAGCAATGCTTACTATTTATGTGCTATTAAGTGCACGAATGCGTGCACATAGTTACTAGTGGTTTATAAAACAGCAACTTAAAAAAAAAAAAAATGTACAACTGCTAATCTTGAGGAAATGAAAATAATGATTTCCGCAAGATTAGCAGTTCTAAACAAACAAGACGAATCCACTTCAGATAGTATTTTTATTTTATATCATAATAAATTTTAAATTGTCATTGCATGAATTCAGGCATATTTAAAAATATTCAAATTTATATTTTTGGAGTACAAAATTTGATCTAGAAAAGCGAGAGTCGTACTTTATTTATTTATTTATTTATTTATTTAACATATTAGCCAAAGTGACATTACAGAGCGGTCCTGTGTCACTGTGGCCGGTCATTCAGTAATAATAACATCATAACAGTAATAATAACTTATAAAAATAACAATATTGACACAACATCATTAAAATCATAAAATCATAAAAAAAAAACATAGATAAAGTAATAACAATCATTCATATTTAAAATAGGCAAAATCAACCACTGGCATTCCTCAACAACCACTCAACCAGATTAGTATATTTTATATTGAAGAGGTCAATTTCACCAGAAATCCGGTTGAGCAGATATATAGCCTTGTAAATACTGGGGTCGGAATTGAAGTCAAAGTCATAGTCCAAATTTTCTCAAGATTTCACATGAACATACATACACGTGCCAAAATGGAAAACTTTTAAAATACTTCGTTTTGGAATCAGAGCCGAAACTTTAGTAAAGTAGTAGTCGGAATCATAAGACTCTCAATACATACATATATGACTCTCAATACATACATATATGACTCTCAATGCATACATAAGACACTCAATACATACTTGAAATACATACATATATAATATATGTACATATCTATATGTAGATCAGAGACAGTCAAATTTTGGTTGAAATGTTTATTCCAACTCCTTTCAAAATAATACAAATATTTTAAATATAATTTTGCAAAAGTAATTTTTTTTTGTCGAAAGATTGGAATGATTCGTCCAGAAACAATCGGTGTTGAAAATTCAATAAAGTGAAAACGGTTGCTAGGAATCATAATAAGAATGCAGTAAAATAGATCACTTCTGAAGCGTGATAATTACATGAAAAACGACGTGTAATTGTAGACAACATTAAGTTTTATTACTTCATCATTAAAAGTAATTTTAGTGGGCGTGCTTCGAACATAAATAAATCGCTGCCATTAAGCAATTTACCGAGTATTCAAATGAATCTACGATTTCTTTGTAAAATGTTTAAATGTTTCATATGCAAATGCTGCCACACATGCACAATTTACATTCGCATTTAATATTCTACCATTGGCGTGATATAAATCAATTAAAACGTTTTTAATGCGAAAGTTTTCGCGAACATCCGACGGCCAATTAAAATAATCAAAATTGAGCGCCTCATGACGTTCATAAAATTACCTATAATGTTAGATCATCGGTGTTATTATTCATTGCATATACGTACGTTTGGACGCTTATTAAGCATTCGTGGTATGCAAATGTATGCATTTTAACATCACGGACTGATGACTTCTTTAAAAATAGCTCTGCCATACAACGGTTGTCATCAAATTAATCAGCGAAGTGCACCGTCACGGGAGACGACTTGATAGATTACGCACTCTAAAATATATAGTACATAAAACTATGAACAAAAGAGAAAAAAAAGAGAAATTTAAACCTATTAATAAAATAACGTACACTTTTTAGTAATTTCTTATAATTAACGCATCGTCTGCACGTATTCCGTGATTGATAATTTAAATACATTTTTATGTGTGGAAAAATTCCATGAAATTTATTTTCAAGTTCTATCGAAGGAAATTCTTGTTTAGCCGAGAATTAATGAAGTGCGCATATTTAAGCGTTGTGTGCAATTAATCTCGAGACAGTTCTGACGGTGAGCTTTTTTAAAACTCACTAGAAACGTTTTTTGATTTCTGGAGATGTTTACGCGCAACGGAATGCCGGGAATTCGCGTCGTAGGGAAATTCCTCCGATAACGACAAAACACACAATTTGTACTTTGCCGAAATTCCATATATTTAATACACACGTTTGCGTCTTATCTGAAACGTTTAGCTTCGATATAAAAAAGAGCAATAAATTGGCGGGACATGTATGTATGTACATATGTAAGTTAAACTGGTGAATTTAGCACGGGCTCGATTGAACGATTGACTTGGTCACACCTCAAGGATACGTATATAGCATTTTCCCAAATGGAAAAGTAAATTGTCACGCGACACTATACACGTGTGTTTGTAAAAGTGTGGTTCGCGTGGGAGGTGCGGTCGTTCGGTAATTGCGAGTTGTCACCGCGGCTTGTTGGACACGCGTCTTCCGACAGCGCGCCCCAATCATCTTCATTAACGCACACCTAAATCTCTCGTGAAACGCCCAAACCACTATAAAAAAATGATAAATTCTCGCCAATGCGATTTTTCCGATGATAATTCCGACCGGCGGTTTATTAGACAGACGAATCATTGTGTGCATAGTGTGTTTTCATAATAGCAATATCGGCAACACTTTCCTTTAAAATATGCACCTACATACATACATATATTTTATATGTCTGTTGATCGGTGATGTTTCTTTAAAATATAAAAACCTCTTTTTATTTTGTTTATTAAGTTTAGAACACATACAGATATAAAATCATGGTCGAAAAACGGTATAAAAATAAAATTCTCTTGATGACTTCAAAGACTTGGCGACTTATTTAATGAATCGTAAGTCTATAAATCCTCCAGTTTTTAGGTAAAAAAGTAAATGTCAAATTTTATTCTTCAATCTACCAAGCCGACATGACACAATCTTAAACAAAATTTTATCACTATGTATGTAGATATTAAAACTGAGACGTGAAATCATTAAACTCATTCTGACTCGGTATTCGAGCTTTAGTTATAATTAGAGGTAGGATAGCCAAGGGGCCGCTCATTGTTCCATTATTGTAAATCCTTTGTAAAAAAGGTTCGACAAACCTTTAACAATGCATTTACAACATTTGAACAATACGCGGCACCTTCTGGGTCCGGGCTTTAGTTATAATACAGATAGAATAAGATATTTATTTTAATTTGGACCATTGTGGCATTACAGAAGTCCCTAATGCGCCACAATGATCGAAAAAATACAGAGTAGACGATTCAAGGAATGACCATAATTAAATAACTATTTTTTATATAATATGTAGATGCTTTTTTAGTACATATTACATTGGAGTCATTATTAGATTTTCCACGACATCAAATATCTATCAATTTTTAACGTAAGTTCAGTGGTAAAAAAAAATTAGGCAAAAGTATTATGAAAATTCTTTGAAAGGATGACGCATAGTTTAATTTTAATGTAGTAAAAGCTTGATTTAAAATCTTAGCGTAGCATTTTTTAATGATATTTAAACAAGATACCAAATTAAAAATATGCAAGTATACTCTTTCCAAAGTGTGTAATTATTAAACGAAAGATAAGAATTTTCATTGAATGATTTTATCATCAAGTTCCTGCAATTAACAAAAAAACACAATTTCAGATTTCCCAAGAAATTTAAAAACTATGTATATACAATACAAGATAAGAGGTCAAGTCTTATACAAGATTTCTTTTAATTGTTGTAATTTTACAATAAACTTGCATTAATATAATATTTAATTTTTATATATACATACATACATATTTCACCAACACCAAATATACATATGTATGTAGATACAAAGGAAGCAGATTACCAAACTAGATAGTCTCAGCAGAAAAGAATACTGAATACGTTTACGTAAATATATACATTTTAATTATACATTTGAATCGGCATTTTCCTTTGTTGAAACACAGTAATAATCATGTCACTTTTTGCGCATATCCTTTTGAACAAAACAAAAAAAGAATTACAATCACATGCATAATAATCGCGATATCGCCTTTGTTTGCCTGAAAGGAAACATTAATTATATTCATTGAAAATACACTCACCCACTTGCAAGCGGGTATCGGGCGTGAAAAGCGTCTTCTTGCTGTGCGATAAATTTGCATGATCGTCAAAATAATAATAATAATAAATAATTAAACTCGACGAAACGGTAATTTGAACGCGTCATAATTTCGCACGAGGCGCGCAATTTTCAGCCGTTTGTTTTGACGTTTGCGAATTTAAAACAAAAACGGGGAATATTTACCGCGCAACCTCAAAGCGACCCGCTGACAAGTATACGCGAACGATTCGGTGAATTTATATATGTACATATTTATATATTATATGTGTTTTATTTTATTATTATTTAGAGGCGACAAGTTTCTGAGGACATTGAAGAGGATCTCCCGATCTGAGAAGAAGTCTCGTCTCGTAAATTTGTGGTGGAGTATGGGGGCGAAAGGGGCGTCGTTACCCCGCGGTTAAATACGCGGTCTCAGACGAGCGGAGACGTTCAAAGCTAATTTATAGACGTGTGTTTTTTGGCTGAGACCCAACGTCTTAACTGACACAGTCATCCGGCCACTCTACCATCGGTTACTATTCACGTAACGAAACGGCAGCTTGTTATGCGAGAAGGAGACCTATGAAAAATACACTGTTCGAATGATTCATACTGCACCGTATCAAAAATACGGAATGCAATCTAAATAATGCAAAAAGTAGGTTATGTTTGGATACTGAATGGCATATGCAACTTGTTACGGCTATGTTGAAGAACATACTTTGAGATTAGTGATTATAATACAAATCCCCGCGAGGACTAGATCTTCGCATATGTCCAACTGGATTTCATAAACTTATTCTACAATAATACAGTACAAATGAAAATATGTGAGACGATATCTAAAAGACGTTGTCGTTAACTCTGTTGACTATTTTGTATTAAAATGAATAGTAAAAGAATATCTTAGAATGAGAAACATTATTTAACTTTCAATTCCCATATTTTGTAATATATAACTAATTATTTACATGATTCGAATATAAAGTATAAGTAATCGTCCTAGAAAAGAGTCGAAAATTCAACTGAGCAACTTCTTAGTTCCTGTCACAGACACTTACTTACAAAAGAAACAAAGAGGACAAAATACTAAAGAAATTGTTGATCGTATGGCAAAAATAAACTTAAACCTGAAATTAGACGAACTCTTTTTATAAATATAAAAATAATTAGAGAGTCTGACATGTGGATGAAACACGAGGAAGAGGCAGATTGTCTATATTTATTCTGCCGATAACTTACTTATGTAAGATAAATCTAGAGAAATTCCTTATCATGATTATGATTGAAATCATAATCATCATCATTCACAGCCATTCGCCATCTATTGCTGGACGAAGTCATCCACAAGTCATCATCATAACACGCTACCATTCATATATGTTTTTAACAACTCTCACATTCCACACATTTTTCTGATTTCATCTCCCCTGTGGCCATCCTTGCACCATTTTACATTCTCTCGGGTACCATTCGAGCACTTTCTTCTAGTCATGCGACCCGCCTATTTCTATTTCAATTTATTTCCTCTCATCAACCACCCTTGTCGTACTTCTAACCCACGTATTCTTACAACAATATTATAACGACCAACACAATGTAGATACGTCTCATTCTACATACATATGTAAGTATAATATCTTCTTGAAGTGACACTGGTCTTAAACTTTCAACTTTATACATTAAGTACAATCATACAAAAAAAAATACAATGCCAAATTTAAATATTCTACGCAGTGACCATTTGAAATGGGCGATATGTATATACCTACTTGTCATTACTCTACCCTTTTGATAATTAAGAAGAACATTCAATGTCGTCATTATTTAATTTACATCATTGACCGTAGCAACACCTGCTTTTATTTAATTTAAAATTTTGCATAAATGCTACGTCCGTTAAAATAAGCATTATGATTGATTTGTAATACATATAATTAAAGCACTTGCTTAAGGCTAATAGTCGACAGACCTGGCACGAGCTAATCGAGAAGGATGGCCGCGACACGCATACGTATCGTGCGCGCGCGCATTCCTTTCAATTAGCGCGCCAGTTAGAATACGCGTACAGGCTAATAAAATCAAAGCTTCTAGGTAATGCGAATAGAGCTTTTCGATTCCAGCAGCTGCATGTAGATAGTATTTCCATAACTAATATGTATACCATTATGATCATTTGGAAAGAACCGTCATTTGGCCAATTTACACCGTATCAGCACACGGTTGTTATTTCAACAACGACTTGGATATCTTAATCAGCCTGCCTTTGCAGATCATCACTGCGATGGTTGACTTCGGGATCCTGTCAGTAAGCAAGACGATATGTGCATGATTGGCCAATGAAGATGACATCTTGTGTTTACATTGTTGGAAATAACGAATGTATGCGCGATGCGTGTCGATGTAAGTTCTACACCAGCGTTTACACATTTTTAATGAGAGCGCGTATTTCTTTGGGTCCGTTTTGAAAAATAGTGTGACATGTGTGAGAGATGTGCGAGCACGCTAATTGGGCAAGTCAATAGCAGGTCCCAGATATAAATCAGGTTGCCCGCGAACGCCACTGGCTATTTGCAACTGTCATCGTTCCTTTTAATTAACCCGGACTTATCTGTCCAGCGACGGACAGAGAGGAGAATCAGGCACTCTTAAGCGTATGTATGCGTGCGGATCAATTTGACAACTTTCTGGATTATTTACGATATAATCCAATACAGTGAGATTAGTATTTGATAAGCTTAAATCTTTTCTGAAAATTATAATTCATTTATATGGATCAGCTTATGAATTACGCGATCTGCCAATCAATTCTGTTGACATATTGCACGTAATTTTTACAATGCTTTTCTATGTTTTTTACACAGTTGCATTCAAAGTTTAGGGTTGTTACCCCAGACTCAGTCTCACCAGTCTCACCAGGAGATTATGACAAAAAATATTTTGTTTATATTTTATTCATATAAATTATTATTAATAAAAATGACCTAAAAATTTACAGGATAGTAATTAATTTACCTGACGCTCTTTATTTGCAGGAAGATTTAAATTCTATTTTTGAATGGGCTAATTTCAATAAACTGCCCTTCAATATCATAAAATGTTGGGGTTTTTTCTTACTCTCGCTCACGTTCTCTTATTTAGTATCCGTACACATTTCATGATTTTCTTATTTTACGAGAATTATTTATATCAGATCTGGAAATTGTTTTGGAAAATAGTTGGAGTTTCAACATCCACACTGGGAATATCTGTGATAGGGCAACAAAATTCTTGGATTCGTGATCCGTAATACGACAGATTTTGGTCTCGCTGCCATTCGTCTGTTATATTGTACACAAAATCTGACTCTATTATATGGTCACCCTATCAAAATCGTTACTCCCTGATGTTGAAACGAGTCCAAAGAAAGTTCCTCAGATTTTTATGTCTGAAGATATTTGGATTTTATCCTTATCTGTTCCCTATTGCCTTTGTCTTGGGATTTTTTGGGATTCGAATCCTTGGCAATGCGAAGAGCTTTATTTATTGGGAAGAATTTCATAAGTTAACATTTTTGGCCCCTGAAAACCATAAGGTTTTACCAAAACGTTAGATCTAGTCGATTTGACTAAGGAATAATATTTTTAAGAAGGCGGATATCATCATTCAATTTATCTGCATCTAATTCTATATTTACATCATCTAAAAGATCTTGATATTTCAATTTTCATTCTTAAGATTAAAAAAATATTTGAATAGGCTGTGTTCAAAATTATAAAATTTAACAAGTAATCTTTTTTTTTACTAAGTAGCCTTTATGTACATACATACATATACTTTCTTAGCTACAGTACCAACATTTTGTACACGAGATATTGCCAGACATTTCGTACTCGAGATATATGCCACAGACCTCTTTAGTTCTTTATCTAATATACAATTTTATTTATTTCTATAATTTTGTGGAAGATTTACTACACACCTGGAGAAATATTACTGAAACCCCGAGCCCGGATACGACTAGCCGAAACCCGGAACTGGAACTTTGACAAAGTCAGTTCCAGTTCCTTTCTCTAATGCTAAAATTTTTCAAGACGACTAAAATACATGGAAAATAATCAACATTCTTAAAAAATATACCTAGATATATCACTATCAACTACTTACTCATATGTACATAATATGTACATACATGCTTTCCATTGAAAGACATCGTGAAATGTTTTGAAGAACTGCTCTCTCGAAACTCCTGCAAGCCACTTCTATTTGCATACTTGCAATTTTGCGAAGATTAGTGGGTTAGTTTCGAGTGCAAATTGTATTTTGTTTAATTGAACGTGACGCGTACGTACGACGATAATATGCAGAGGAGAGTTGCAGAGCGCGTCATTCGAGTGCCGCTGGCGAAGCGATAGCTGACAGGCGTATAACATCAGCGATAATTAATAACAGGGTTCAAAATCCACGCGCTCAGCTACATCCAGCTTCAGGGATGAGCGGATATCTAATTATTGAGTCAGTTACAAATGGCGTCCAATTAGCAAATCGAGTGTAACTCATCGTGCTCGCTCCGGCACCACCGGCGACGTCGGAATTCGCGACCTGCCAACGACACTCGAAGGACTCCTCTTCGGAGACTGCAAATTGATAGATTTGTCGACGAGAGAGGAGAGCCGACTCAGTTAACCGACTCCTTAAAAGGTAAGAGAAGTAGCGAGTTAGACGGCGGACGTGTGGCGAACTTCGAATGGGGATTAATGAGCCAACACCTGTTTGCCACAAGGAGCAGGAGGAGGAGATGGTCTCGCTATCACCTGCTTGTCGAACCGCTCCAATGATACGATAGGCTTTTAAGCATCGGTAACGAACCCGTTTTTATTACGCTCGTGTTCTGGGTTCGTATCGTTGATTGATAAGAGGATGACGACGACGACGACGCGGGTTTTTTACTCACTCGTTCAGGAAGTTGTGTGTTGTAGCGATTAGTTCTGTTTGCATTCAGGTGGAAAAAAAAAGTAATTGCCACCCCGTTATATGAACTAGATAATTTGTTCTGTCGCTTACTGGTGGTGGAGCACTTAGAAAAACCACTTAGTGATAGTCAACGACGAAGACTATAACGCGCTTGTTCTTCTTTTTAGTGCGAACATGTCTGTCATACGGAAAATAAAACGTACGTGTGAATTTGAGATATTTTGAATGTAACTGTTATATGTATGTATGTGGCAACGGAGGTGAACAACGTTTTTGTTCCGTTTCATTTTTTCGTAGACGAATAAAAATAAGTTAATATTTATCAAGTATTTAAGAACAAATAAGTCTTTATGTGACAAAATTCAAATATAATTAAAATAAATCCAATACAGCCAAGCGAAAATTAACAATCCCACAACTTCAGATATTCTTAATCAAAAGTCAGTTTTCCTAAGCTTTGATTTCTATCGAAGCACATGATGCTTTATCTACATTGTTAGTATCTTCTGTAATATTAGGAATACATTTTGTCGGAGAGAAAACGACAAACCCCATATAAAAGTGGTACGTGTGGTCATTGACAGTGATTGAAAATGTCAAAGATGGGCAAGATTTAACAACAACCAACTATGGTTCTTTTATGTTTGAAAAATGTATAATATAAACAAATGGAGGAAGAAAGAATACGATTTTCAATCATGAGAACGACGGTGGAATTTTCAATGGTACATTATTGTGCAGATCCACTACTAAGCGTAGATTATGAACAACAACATTCAAAATATTAACTGAATTTTCCGAAAATTATCTACGAGATTCTAAGCATTTTTCGCAAAATGACAAAATGAGAATTTCGGCGTCCTAGGCAGATTGGTTTTCAGCGCCCCTCTCCTTTTTTTTAAACAATAAATTTTAGAAAAGGTACATATGTATGTTGAAAAAAAATATCTTAAGAAAAATAGTTTTTATGTTAAATATACAATATTAAAAAAATTTGCAAATAGATCATGTTATTGTGGGACATTATGTATTTTATAAAAGACATTAAATTTATAAACTATTTTTCATTCCATTTTATTTTGAATTTTTAACTTTTACAATATAATATAACACATATTTACGTAGACATTTATATAATAATAAAATATTCCAAAACCATTAAAAATATTTAAAAAAAAAAAAGTTTTCTGGTTTTTGCTGATGCAAAATTTGTAATCAATTCTTCTATTTATTAAAATACAATTCCAAATAACCACTTGTACTGATGGCAGTCAATTGTTTGACGAGTCTTTGATATTTCACAGTCAACTTTTTGCGTTCCTCGTAAATTATAATATTTTACAATCACTATTGATACTTCGAGTAGAAAAATTAAGTTAACGATAAAATGTTTTATAAGTTTAAAGAAAGCCAAGGAGAAAATATGAGGGCACCTCATGGCGCCCCTAGGCACGTGCCTAGTTTGCTACCCTTTTAGCCGGCCCTGGTAACGGTAATAGGCAGTGGTGTCACCCCAATTTTGGAATAACGGATTTCCAATTTTTCTTTGAAAAAAATTATTTTGAATATATAATATGTATGAATACATTTTTTTTTCGTCCAAGGCACTATTACATGAAAGTTCATTAAATTTTCAAGATTTGTATAAATTTTTGACTAAAATTATATGAATTTTTAGATTAAATAACAGGTTTTCGGAAACTTTTAATTTTTAACAACGGGTTTCCGGAGTCCCGTGGAAACCACTGGAATAGGTTATGTAAATTAAACATAACTCCTAAACCTGTATATCAATTAAATTACAAATTGTCATACAGCTTCTTTACAGTTGTCTTCGACCGTACGAATTATTAGACCAGTATTTCTCAAACTGTGGCGATTGGTGTATTCAATTTTGTAAAAAATTTCAATATATTTTCACGTAATAAACGATGTCTATCTTGTAGATCATTGCGTTATTCATTTGAATGAAAAATTCAATTTAAGAAACATGTATTATTTATGGTCCGCGAGAAAAAAACCAGTCATTTTCAATATCTGGCAATTTTTATTCTGAACATTATTATTTTGGAATATTAGCGATCAATTCCTCGGAAAAAAGTCATGCTTTAAACCAGAGCATCGCAACTCAAGTGACGCGGCATTTTTGGTGCCGCGAGCATCACATCGATATAACGCGTGCAAGTGAGATCGCGTGTGATGTAGAAAACCGATGTTAGTTAACGTTTTGTCACCTATGTATGTACGGACTAGGCCAGTGATGTAGTCGGGCCAGGTCGCCGCCCTGGTACTTTGATTGATATAAACACTGTTTTAGAGTACAATTAAAAATATTTTGACTAAAATTTCACATAAAATTTTGTATACATACATATGTACATGGTTTTAGTATTGCTAAAAGCAAATGTTGCTGTTGACACACAAACACGGGCTTTGCAAAATCAAAGATGTTGGAGATGATGTACATATTATGGAAGTTTTTGTAAAATATAAAAAAAATACATCATAATTTCAACAAGTAAGAATATTTGTTTATTATTATTTGATTTTTTTTATAAATATTTAGACTACCAATATTAGGATACAAATTTTTAAAGTAAAGAAAAAAGCGCGGGGGGCGGGGCTTGTAAAAATTAAACACCGACCTGATTCTTTTTTATTTAGCACTACACCACTGGGACTAGCTAACGACTGCCGATGAAGTACATACATATGTACGTATGTAGCTGACAAACTCTACGAGTCGTAAACAATGTGTGCCGCGAATATCAAGAGGTTGCGTAGCTCTGCTTTAAACCACAGAAATGTAATTGACCAATCTTGACTAATAATGATTAATTTGAAAACTAGATGGATTCTAGATCAACTTAATCAGTTGTTGAAACAGCTTCGTGCAAAATTTTCTCTAACGGTTATCCTCGTCAATCATTGAAGTACCATTTTAGCTCCTTGGTATGCTGTAACCGAAGGTAATGTTTGTCAACTTGAATTGGGGGGAGGTGTGGGGGGGGGGAGAGACACTTGAAATCAGGCTTTAAGAAGAATTATACAATGACGAAGTCCCCGATCGTTGGCTTAATTGGCACGGTAGATAAACGGCCGGGCTATCTGGCAGGTTGGTCTCCTCTCGTCCATGGAGAGGAGGGGGACCTCCTCTCGCGGTGCTAATTATCCGGGGTGCGGCCACTCCCGCCAGATCACGGCCGGATATCGCCGGCGGGCCGTAATTAAAAACGCCATTAAAGATGTGCGTCCACTGCTCGTTACCAACGTATTTAAATTGGTTCGATCGGTTTTGGCGACGGCGACCGCGCCGACAATTTATCGTCTCATTAAACGACGATGGGCTGATTTGCCGCCCGAATTACGGACGGACGCCGAGCTGCTGCGATTTTATATTACAATATATTATATTGAAATATTTTCATTCAGAGTGAGCGTTGTGCCCGTTGATATTCCAACGGGTGCTTTTGATAAGAATTTGCAAAATATGTATGTACATATATGGGTAAAAGTCGGAATTCTCGACAGGGGCGGAGACCAACCGTCCGAAATTATATGCGAACCAGGCAGTATATGTCGGAGTATTTCATTAGGTAAAAGTCGAGTTAATTCAAGGCACGGCAATACTATTGGCTTCGCAAAGGGTAGCCGATCACGGGAAGGAGCGGGTCGACCGAGCCTCCCTTCCGACCTAGCGGTCTCCGCCCCTGTCGAGAATTCCGACTTTTACCCACATATGTTACATTTGAAGTGTATCTTCCAATTGCAATACATTTTGACTAGTTGAAATATTTCCTAACGCATGCGCGCTTTATGTGTTCATGCGTTGTTGTTTATTTTGTACTTAGTTATGTACAGTGTGGTTTTTTTTATTAGAACAGTGATGTGCGGTTGTTCTTGTGCGATATTCATGAACAACCGTCTCGTTCTCCGACGAAAGGGTCTCTTAGACCGTATTCGTTGCGGGGGTGGTGGCCTCATGCTGAGGGCTTTAATGGTCAAATTCCTTGACCTTTAAAGCGGGCTTAGAGTTGAAATATATTTCATCTAACCTGGTACCAACTGCCGTTGTAGTTGAAGTGAATTTTCAGTTGTAATAAAGTTTGACTAGTTGGAATATATTCCGTCTAGCCCATGTAAGTTGATTCATATGGCGAATTACATTCCAACTGTTCAAAATATATTAAAACTGAAAACACAGTTTAACTATAAGTTGGTTGTACCGTTTAACCAAGCACCCATTTTTTTATCTTTTGACTTAAGATCTTTCGATTTTCGATCTTTGCCTTCCGATATTTGCTTTTTCTGTAATTTAACATTCTGGCTCGTCACGGAGACCGGGTATATATGTATATGTACATACATATGTCGCATTCGTACAATATGTGAGCGCAAACCGATTACATGCTGAATTGTACAAAAAATCCATAAACGTATACCAAACATCAGCAAATACATATTTACATATGTATATGCTTCACTGAGTCTAAATCAGTGCTACTGAAAACATTTTCAGTTGGCGGACCAGCATATATTTTTCAGTAATTCTCACGGACCAGCATCATATTTTTAAATAAAAAAGTTATATATGAATATGAGTGAAAATTTGTTCATATAACAAATAAAAATAATATTAAATATAAGTAGTAAAATTTATTTTGTTGAATAAGAAGTACAATATCTATATATCATATATGTATGTACTTATACAAAGATGAAAAATGAAAATGAAAAAAAAACTAATGAGAAATGAGCTTGCTTGTTATTAGATAACTTATCTAGTCGTGGTTTAATCGAGGACAATTAATTCCACACGTAATGGATCATGAATATCTACACTTTTACGATATTTTGTCTTTATTAAACTAATGGTTGAGAAACCAGTCTCGTAAAGGTAAAATAGTTTCAGTGCATATTCTTAAAGTGCAAGTGAAGTTGTGGTTTCAAAACACTTTTTTAATTCTTCATTTGTAGTCAGATCAATTAGTTTATCTTCGAAATTAATTAATATATACGTTATAATAAGCTATTGTTTTATTTTTTATTTACTTATTTGTGCACGGACTGGCTACCGCCGGTACACGGACCAGTACTGGGCCGCGGACCATAGTTTGAGTAGCACTGGTCTAAATTGAATACCCGTTGCTTCTTTCAAAGTTGCATAATGGTTTAAATTGTTACGTGGTATATTTGCAACGAAATATTATATGTATGGTGATATTGAGTGTATGTACATATATGAATTGCTGGAATTATTTTAGAATGTTACGCATTCAAGTATGGTTCACTCATCATGAGGAAGATTCCATCAAATTGTATATACTTTTCTCACATTTTCACAAATAAGTATAATTACATCAATCATGACGATATAAATAGTGTAAGATAAAAGCCACACGTCGACAAGGAATTGACTTAACATCGTTTATGATGAACGCTAAGAGCCTGTTATTTAAATAAATGCTGTGATGCAACGCCAGAACACCTCTTCTTTTTTTATATCAATATAATGTCAAGGACTTAAATTGTTATATTTGTATTACTGAATTGTTTTATTATTATATTATTTTTATACGGCATTTTCCTGATATCTTTTGTTTTATGCATTTTTACCTGCTATTTTTTCATCTCTTCAAATTTAATTATGGGTTCAGATGAACACACCACTAAGCTGTCAGCGATCCGTAAATCACTCTGTATGCATTCAATGCAATGGATTATTTTGAATACACTCAGTCATGAGAGGGGATCAATCGTACTTGTTCCGCAAAATAAACATTTTAACCGAAGCTTGTAAGAGCCGCGGCGGTAAAAAATCACGTTTTTTTTAATTGCGGTAATTTGTTTGGTTTTGTCGAGTTTTATGCTTTTGATGTGTCTACACAGGCGGTTGACACTCGAGTGTTTGTCGGTCGAATCTCGAACTGGAGGGTGCTCTCGAGCCGATATCAGCTCGTAGTCGTCTTCCGAAGAGGCCATCCTCGTTGCACGCGCAATTGACATCCATTTATCCGCTGTTTGCGCCCGACACGCTAAATTTGCACCAAAGGAAGTTCCCTTTTGTTTTTGTGAGCTCTTCAAAGCCGCCGGTACGCTCTCAATGTCCCACAACCAGGTGGAGTTTTCATCGTTGGAGAGCACTCGTGGATCATCATTGAGAACCGGAAGATGCGATACAGTAGTTTCCGATTGAGGTCCGATTGAGGAATTAGGCAAATATATTCAAATGTGAGTTAGTTTATCAAAAACTTGTCAACAATTTATCCATAGATGTCTCTCTGATTCTTTGTTAAAATTATTCTACAAATTGTATATCGATGTTTGTAATTGGCCAGGAAAGCGTATTGGGGTTTACCTGTTAGGCCTTCCTGGTACATACATATATATGTAAAAAAAAAATAAACATAAAAAATTATATAGATACATATACATATGTACATATGTATGTATATATTAACCAGGGATCTGGAGCGGTGCGCGGAGCCGGAGCGCGGAGCAGTGGAGCAACGAGTTTTTGCTCGGAGCAGGAGCGGTGCCGGAGCACGGAAACTTTTTGTGCTCCACTGCTCCGATATTGTTTTTTTATTAGAATTTCATTCAAAATTTAAAAATTGGTTGAATGCATTTTTTTATTTGTTTTTTAATTTATGGTTAATTTAATATTTTATGGTTTGTAACCCTGACATCATTTGACATATGGCAAACCTGCCAAGCGATGCATAACCTCACTTTTCAACCATCATCTCAAAATATGAATACACACATTAATTCCTCAGAAGACGGAGATTTTGAAAGGAAATTTGATAGACTCGAAGAACGTCAACGAGTTCCAGCAATACCCAATATATTATAGAAAAAGGCTTTTTAGAAATTGAAAAACAAACACAAGTAGATTGATATTATGTTATAGAAAGTATAGGTAGACTAAAAGTAAAATCTGTATTTGAAGCTTTTAACATTCGAGCAGCGTGTGGAATTGCATCTACATAGTATACCCACCACTCAAGCAAGTGTCGAACGACTTTTTTACGCATCAAAATTAGTGAACAAAGGCAAAGAATGAAAGACGATTTTTGTCTGCAATTTTATTCAAAAGAATTAACGATAATAAATAAAAATAAAACACATTTTACTTCTTAATTTTTTTTTCATTTTTTGTATCATCAATTTGTGAGTTAATCGTGTTATATAATTTTTTTCATTTATTATTTTTTTATGCAAATGAATGTATATCCTACATTATTTTTTAACTATCAATCGTAATCAAATTATATTCTTGATTATTTTTTTCTATTTTTGCTACCACTTCGAGATAATCTGATGCCCACCATTTAGTTTAGCTATATTATTTGTATATTTAATATTTTAATAATAAATAAATTGTCTATAAATAATATTTTTTCGTTATTTTATAACATATGTAAATACATATATAAATAAAATTAATAAAACAATTAAATAAAGTTGATAAATATTATGATGGCTATTAAAATATACCGGAGCGCGGAGCGGAGCTGGAGCAAATAATTACATACATACATATGTGCCGGAGCAGAGCTGTAGCGGAGCAACTAAAAAAAGTGGTTGCTCCAGATCCTTGATATTAACAAATTAAGATCCAGAACTACATTAATGAATTTTGCATTTTTATTCATTTACTATAAATAAATGTCAAGATTTATTGAATCAGTGTTCTTTTTATACAAATTCACATAAACCAGTATAATATTCAAATATTCATATGTATGTATATACATATATACTCAAATAACTGCAATCTCGGGATTATTTGAATAAATTTTTCTCAATTACGATATTATGGAATTCATTTTTTTTTAATCGAAACCAAAAGTATATCAGCAGCATAGATTGATGATTGCGAGTATTTATGTAGTGCTGCTTGTCTGACTTATGCTTTTACTCCAAAAATACAAACCAAGATCATCCTAACCATTATGTCAACATTATTTGAATATGATTTATGAATTTACAGTCCATAAATGTATATACAAGTTTAATACCATAGATGTCGCTCAGGGGTAACCCGAAAATAGCATCATAGGAAAATATAAAAATTGTGTCCATCAGCTATGCCACCTATGTATGTATGTACATATGTATGTAGGTATGTCCAAGTATTAAATTAAAAATAATTAAAGTAAAAATCTATACACATATGTCCATACATACATACATATATCCACATATATAATTATTGGTGTGAAATAAAACATTTTATCCATTAACGTGAAAAACAGTAAAAAATTCTGTTCCCGACTAGTGATTCAAAACAGTTATATAATAAATAAAACTATTCTAGGAAACGAAAATAATATATGTGCATTTGATGGATCGTTCCGATACACCGTTTCGGACGAAACGAAATGGCCGTAAAAAGCGTTTATATGCAATTTGAAATTACAATGTGCCGTCGAATAAAAAACAAAAAATGCGCGAATCATGCGAGAACAACTCAATGCGAACGGACGGACGGGAACATTTTATATGTTCCTTCCGATAATGATGATATAAAATAAATATCGCATAAAAGTGTATTTTGATGCGATACCTACGTGATGCAACTGCGGATGCGCCGCGTGTGCCACATTTAAAAACTCGAAAATAACATCTCGAAAAGCGCAACTTCGTCCCGCATCGACTTTTAAAACGAAAGTTGGCCGAGTCGAGAGGCGTTTATAGTGAAATATGGACCAAGTTTTACAAAAGATAAACGAACGTTTTAGCGACGATGCTCAACCGGACGTCTAATTTAGCTTATACATATGTACATAACAAGCTAAACTCAAGCGAAAATACGCGCCGTGAAAACTGTACAAACGTGCGGATTAGCCTAATGGTTATATTGAACCTAACGTCAATATATCCATTAAATTAAAATGTACATACAGCTTTTTTAAAAGAAAATTAATTTAATTTGTTGAATTTCGAATTGAAAAACATGATTGTAAAAAAATGCTCTTCCACTAGTAGTGACGAAAATTAAGCATATCTACGCTTCGTTTTATTACATTGGGCAATACTGTGTCCATTTAAAATAAAATAAAGTTCCGGCAAAAATACAGGTTGCAGATCAGTTATTCCCAACCGTGCAACTTTACAAAAACATATTAAAAAAAGAGTCAGCATAATTGGTTTAAAATTTAATGAAAATTTCAGAATATTTGGTCCTATTTTTTTCCTCTTTCACACTTTATGTATATAGTAAAATTCCGACTATGTTAAGTAATTGAGAAAAAAATAAAAAATAATAGCGATTTCGCTATATTTCAGATATTTCCTATTTAGTTAGAGGTTATTAATATTTTTTCGCATTCTTGATCCCCATTTAATTATAACTAGATCAAGACGATTCTTCCTTTTCAAAAGTCATATTCTACTTTTCTTGAAAACTGACAGTAACAATTTGCCGAAACTTTTCATTTCACTTATTTCTCACCGACAATTTACAATGAAACCAGTATCTATCTCTCATGGGAAAACGAAATAGTCTCTGAAACTGGTGACATGTCGACATTTTGCATCCTGCTCGCGCACACGCAAGCAGATGTAAGCAACATACCTGTGCTTTACTGGCGTTTGTGCGAGCAAGATGCCAGATGCAAGTCACGCCCACGTTAACAAAAGAGCCAAACATTGAAATGAAATAAATAAATCATCATCTTTAGCGAGAAAAGCTCGGTTTTCCTGATATCGGCAATATAAAGAATCCATCATCAGCAATAGATACAATGTATGTAATTGAAACACACCATTTCAACTTCAACTTTAAAATTGTAAGATTAAAAAAAACTCTGCTCGTCACGACGAGAGAGCGATCGAAAACCCGTTATTTAAAATTCTTAAAATGACACTCATTTAGGAATTTTAAAAGTCAGATTAAATCAGGTATTTTTTTTAATTGCGTCAACAAAAAAATGAACGAATCAAGTTTGCGAGCGGCGAAATTTTAAGAAACAGAGTAATCAACGGACGCAGGCTTAACCGTCTAAGTGCCGGGGACAGGTAAACACGCGCATTTTCCCCGGCGGCTAATTGGTGCGGTTTGCGCACGGAAATAGCGAGCTATTCCGGTGCGCGACGCTTTTGCTATTTTCGTCGCGACGCACATTCCCGGCCTCGGTCGACGTTTCGGCGCGAAGGAGACCCGCGACCAAATGTCCATTTGTTATCCAGACCGCTTGCTCCTTACGCCTCCTCTCTCTTTTGTCCTTTTTCACCGTGCAACAAAGCGCCTGTCACATATCTGTCTGGCCGTATTCATCGTTCTCGTTTAAAAGTCAAGTTTGACGCTAAATTTACAACGTAAAAAATTACAAAAATAATACACACATCTTACTGAAGGGCTGGCCATAAAGTGTCCATTCATCGGATTTGATGCGTGGCAGGCGCTGAGTTGATTTACAGCATGTTCAGTTTAGTACCTATCCAATCATAATTTAATTAATTCATTTATTAGCCAGCAGTATGGCGTGGTGGTTGCGTTTATGTTTAGGTTTTAAGCACCGAGAGGTTACTGGGTTCGATCCCATGCTAATCTTTAATGCTGCTGGTCAGACTTGGATATTTGTGACTCCATGTCGATTGTCTCCTATCAGAGTTTGTCAATTTATCTGATTTCATTGTTGAAACGGTTCCTCCGTCAAATTGGCAAAAACCATCCTACCGACTATGTCACTAATATCTGAATTTGATTTATGTACAATATGTAAAAAAATATGTACAAATCTAAATTCATAGATGTCTCTATGGATTAATTAATTAATTTATTAATAATTAATTTCGTGTTAGGCATTCCTGGTATATATCTATGTAAAAATAAAATAAAATATCGGTGTCAATCAAATTTAAATTCTTGAACAATATGGAATATCACCGGTATCGCGACAGTTGAAAGTTGTAGAGATCGAATCAAAATAAACAATGCTTGCACACATTTAAAACTTTGGCTCTCTGCTTTGTTGATAGTTTATCCACAAATTTATTAAGAAAAATTGCCAAAATCTGACAATCTAATAATCACATCTGGCACGGTTTCAACTACACATAAAAAAGAGTTTTAAATTCATGTTCAAGAATACGAAACAACATAATTCTGTTAAGTTGAAAGTGATAGAGTACGTCAATGATTTGGCCGCGAAGTCTAAAGCTTTTTTTTCCCTTTGAACTTTAACGTTAATGAACAAAAATACATCAATTTGTGTGCGATCTGAATTATTAACAATACAACGTGGATATCATTAAAATGATTTACGAAGCAGTTTATCTCAAATAAATAGACGCAATTAATGATATTAAATTGCTACCAAGTATGCCAATTGCGGTTCCAACAGAAAATACAATTCGATTCTTAGAAATTTACGTAAAAAGTGGATACGATAAAAAATAATTGAATTTAAGGATTCAAGACGAGTTCATCTCGTGAATAGTTAATGCAACAAAAATATTTTAGAACAAAAAGCATAAGTCTTAACTATGTCACGTCTGACATAAAATTTAAATATTTAAATGATGGAATAATATTTACCGTTGATTCATAATCTTTTTTTCAGAGCTTTAAAACTTTTTTTGAAATCATACTCAGTAATTTTAGCACCTAGAAGATTCAGTCTATTGTTATTCAGCTGAAACACTAATAATACAACAAAACAAAATGCTAATCTTTCAAGCACTATATAAACTCTACAGCCATTGGAATTTTCAGAATTCTCGCAATCCGTGCGACTTTCAACGTAGGGCACGTATTTAGAAAACATCAATCTTCTCACGGAGACGTATTATCAGCCTTATAATGACGATGCTGAAGCTAAATATATTAGAAGTTCCACTCTTATCGCCACGTCCCTATTCAAATAATTTATGCGATGCACTAAGATTATCGTAAACTGTAAAAATAGCCGAGGACTTGAGACCCCATCTCGGTGAAAAGTCATGAGTGGGTAAGTTGTAGCGTATGATGGATCTGTTCTCGAAATAAACTTGATTGCCTCAAGTTACGAGAGAGGAGTGTGTGAGAACGTCGGTAATTATCGAGGGGAAGATTTGCACCAGCAGTCGACAAACTTTCATCGGGACGAAATTCGAACCCCACACATATTAAATACATTGCCGACTGCTTGTTACTCGCAAGCAATTAAAGAAGTTCGAATGGAAGAATGCGTTCGATTTCTATCGTCGTCGAAGGGAGCGGCTCGCGTACCGGTTTCGAGCTCCCCTGGTGGTGGCGAGCCTCACAAAACTGTCTCATTAGGGAATACCTTACGTGTGCGTTTTTTGCGCTTCTACGTGCTGACTTTATTATTGTCGAGATGAACCTCTTAACCGGAGGAGGGACGACTGTGTCTCCTCCGTCGACGACTAGAACGTGTTAACCGAATTAACCGCATGTCTCACTATAACTCCGAGGCGAGCAGCAGATCTTACTAAACGTTGACACACGCACGTAAAACGCGGTTGTTTTTGTGGTTGACTTTCATACTCAACACTTGTAATATTGTCTTCAATCAGGATTACTTTATTTAATACTATAATAAAATATCAACTTGGTACGGCTTAATTTCAAAGCAATTTTCCCATTAATACTGCAAAAAAAATCATTTAGTTGAAAGATGATTTTTGTCTCAATTGACAGATGACAGAAGTGCTATTAATATTTGAGAAATCTAAATGAACCATATATGTACATATATATATGTATGTATATATACATATATATGTATATATATATATATATATATATATATATATATATATATATATATATATATATATATATATATATATATATATATATATATATATATATATATATATAACCAGCAGAATAGACTAGTGGTTAGCACATAATGCTTTGAACAGAGTGGTCATGGGTTCAAATCCGGTTTCTGCTGGCCAGACCTTATATTTGTAACTCCAAGTCGATCATTTCCTATCAGAGTATACCAATTTATCTGATCTTCATTGAAACGGTTCCAACAAATTGGCAATCTTACCCATTTTCTCGCAAAATCTTGAGTTTTCAGCAATCTCCAATTTCGCTGAATTGTATAAAATGCTGCAAATTTACAAATTTGACCATAAATGTCTCTGTGGATGTTAATTGTTATGTATTTACTGAATTTCGCTGAATTGTTTAAAATTCTGCAAATTTACAAATTTGACAATAGATGTCTCTGTGGATATTAATTGATATGTATTTATGTACTTTGTATACTACTATGTATTAATATTTGTATCAAATGTACATACAATGTTTCTGGCCAGGAAGGTGCGTGGGGTTTCCTGTTAAGCTTTCCTGGTATAAATTAAAGATAAAAATAAAATAAAATAAAATATTTGAAAGTGGTGGAAGTCCAATTTTCAGTTCCAAAAACAAATTTCTGTGTGACTTAATTCACAAATTGTTATCAATTATTTTAATTCAATATATCCAGAACGTCGGAAAAGTAGAATAAACGTATTACACAGGCCACATTTTTTTTTTTAAATATTGTTAAAAGCAAAACATTATAATACTTGTATACATTATACATATATGTACATTAATGCGAAATATTTCTCGAAATGAAGAAAAGTGGACTAATGCCACTTTCAAATATAACGGCTCATATACATATAGAATTGAGCAAAATGAATAAATATTAGAAGCCTACATTGCGTTATTAAATAGAATAACTACGGATTTCTCTAGTAAGGTTATCATTAGTTTTGGCATATACTTTGCGGCTCAGCAATCAGAGGAGTATGTATGTTAGCTCCAATGCAGATTTTGTAGGTGTTTTGCATTCGCCGGGGCAAATCCTCACTTATACAAATGTAAACTGGCATGTTCACTAGCTCACGCCAGGGAATCGTAAGGAGAACAATAAAGACTGTGCCAATTCGAGATTCTGTAATGTTTAAAACTTTTGTAGACGTTCGTTAGTACCTATCTACATATGTATTATGTATGCATATATACATATTAATATTAATATAATATATAAAACTGCATGTACGAGAATTCTAATACAATGTATGTACATATGCGTTCAATATAAAATAACTTAATCACCCCACATAATTCATGAAATCTTACAGGATCATAAAGTATCGATATCGTCTTCATAGGAAATTTAATTTTTTCGATAACGTCACGGACTCTACGAACCAAAACTTACATACATACAAATCCTCTTTCGAAATTATATATTAGATTGTGTAGGTACTTAGTTATTGGCAAGATTTACTTTTATTTTAAGATTTAAGATCTAGATCTATTCAATAAATTCATGCCAAAAGTAAAATTTATCTGATTTTCCGAAACCTTAATCATAAAATTATATTTAAAAATTTACACGATCAAAACTCAACCGACATCCTAAGACATTTTTTTATATGTACCTTATCACTTTCAATTATCTCAGATCTTCAGAATATGAAGTAACGTTTTATAAAAATTGTATTATTTTCGATTCATAAATCTTGAGCAATAGATAGGTATATTTATCACTAGCGCGTCTAACGAAATCTTCAGCTGTTTGTAATGCTAAAAGCATTAATGAGAAACACATTTGTACGACTTTTTTAGAAAGACACCCAACCGGATGCTAATGAGACGCGAAGTTTTTCCCTTTGGGATTGCCGCACTAATTTGTCCCCACTGTGAAACTGACCAGATTGATTTCCGGCCTCGCATTAGAAATGTTGTCAATTTATGTACAAGAAAGATTCCAAATTTAAATATGTTTATACATACATACATACATACATTCAAGACAAAGACGAAACTAAACAGCACTCGTGCAATTCTCAAAATCGACCATGCGCATTTGATATCCACGATCTGCATGCGAAATAATTGCGTCTTTACAATTATACTGTCCAATTTTGAAATGCGGCGTAATTGTCGGTTATTTATGTTAATTTAGAATATGCAAAGATTTCCCCCTTTCCTCCCGTTTGAGGTGTGCTATCGATGACGGCGACGAGATAAAAAATAAGGCTCCGTTTCGCACCGTTTGCGATGCATACGTACATCCATATATGCAAATTGCGTTATTGTACGCGTAATCGCACCGTTTCAAATAAAATATAAATGCTCCCTACGTATGTACAATGTGTGCATAATATATACCTATGTATGTATACGTACTATGTAGATTTAAAAATGCATACGAATGTGCAGCGGACGTTCATCATCTGAGACGTTATGAAGATGAGATGGGGGCACGCTCGGCGAATTTCCTAAGAAATCGTCGGCGAATCAAAGGAGCCACGTGGCGCAGCATCATCGGAAGATCACGTCTTCACTTTGTGGCGGCCATCCTCAGAAACGGAGCATCACGTCTGCGACTCGATCGTCGTTCGTCTTCCACCAACGTGATGTCGTCATAATAATGCCTCGTTGGGACTAATTGTGGCCGATGGGAAGCCCACAACGACGAGGACGGCACGTGGCTTTCTGAACTTCAATAAAAAGATTCACTAGAATTTAAATTAATCGAAAGCTCAACAATTAAAATAAAGTAAACCTCGCAAGAATAATTGAAATTGTAAAGAAACAGTGTTAACCAAAACGTGACTTGTTATGTGCATATTAGAAATGGTTTTTCAAATTTTAATAATATCAAATGAAGTTATATGAAAAATTTCGCGACCACAAATTGTAATGACAGCGTTTCAAGAAAATAAAAAAACTATTAGAATTAACGGCACTGAAGTTGTAATAATATATTTATATGCATACATACATACATATATGTATATACAATATTAAAGTTGAGGCCATCGTCCGCAATTTCAATTTCATCTAACGTATCTCACTTAACCAGCAACCTAGATCAATGGTTAGCATATAATACTTTCGATAGTGTGGTCACGGGTTCTATCCCTGACTCTGTTACTATCCAGACATTGGCTATGGGACTCCAAGGTCGATTGTTTCCTATCAGACTTTGTCAATTTATCTGATTGCATTGGAAACGGTTCCAAACAATTGGCTATCCTGTCCATTTATCGCAAAATTTGAGTTTAGAGCATCGCATAATTAGTCGATATTTAAAATTAAAATTTGTCCATAAATATCTCTATGGTGATGATTGTAATGCTATTTGTAATTGACCTTAAATAATACTAATGTACAATGTTGACCATTAACGTAGTGTTAATACAAATGGGTGTATACCTGTATAAATAAATACAATTTATATAGGCTAAAATATTGATACACAAAATCAAATTGCAAAAATCAAATGCGTTAAAAGTGATGATATGTGTATACATTTATTTATATCTACGAAATGAAGATGAACGTTTGTCTATTGCTCCACTATGCAGACCGACAATTTCCAATTTAAACCCCTCAATTTCTATACTCTATATTCTATAATAAAAAACTAATGTTTTTTTTTATTTCAATTCTCCCAGCAACGCCTGGCAATTCTGGCAGTACATGTAAATGTAATTAAAATAACATTGACTGTTCATTGAGTTGGTTTTTGAAGTCACCCTCGCCAATGACCGGAAAACTACAAATATTCCCATCAAAATAATATATATATATATATATATATATATATATATATATATATATATATATATATATATATATATATATATATATATATATATATTATTTATTTATTATATTATGTATTATATTTAGTACCGACTAGATATTAATATAAGTTACTCAAAGCGTGTTATATCATGGTGCAATTCTGTAAAATATTTTATATGTGTATACGTGTATATGTATGTACATACATACATTTATGCCTCAATTTTAATTTGCCTTATTTTTAACATTGCAGCTTTTAATTAAAATTAGACTATAAAATCGATCAAACAAAATGAAAAAATAGTGAAAATTAAGGCTATCGTACTATCTCAGATCTACACAACACACTGTGTATCTAAACAAAGAAATTTACATATTTAGTATGTTACAGTTACAGTAGGAGAAAAACCTCCGCGACCACCTTGCACTGGAGTGAATCTTCGTCATACTTGCACGGGTTTTTGGGCGGTTTTTCGTCGTCAGTAATATTTTCCTGTCAGATCGAGTCGAGATAGCGACGTCAGAGTGCTCGTACCTACCACACATTCTGGGCTCATGAATATAGTAGTTGCACCGCCGACAGTTTTCGTTTGTCGGTGAACGTGTTATTTTTCAACGTCGCATAAACAATGCACTTATCACGTGAATTAGCCGCCGTAACTCTTGCCGAAGCGGCGCCATCAAAAGACCACAAATGGCCGCACTACGCACACAGACGCAACAATATGGAAAATGCTCGAGAACCACACCACAATCGTGGAAATTTACGTCGAAATTTCACCATGCCCATGACTACTGTCATTCATAGAATATTTCAACAACTCTGCTTTTCATGCCTATGTATTGGCACATATGTACCTATGTATGAATGTTAGTACGATTTTTTCTATGGTTTGAAACATTTATATAAATATGTTCAAATGTTGTTTAAAGCAAATCAATTTATATAAATAGAGAATAATACAATCTAAGATACGTATTGCTATATAAAAATCAAAATTTATCACGTGCATAATCAGTTGTTCGTTCCGGAATGTGTATTGTCGCGTTGAAAATGTGGATAATCTGTTTCGGCACGTGATCGAATGCCGATGCATTGTTGAAACCTCTTCATTCCCCCATCCTCCTCGTCTGCTTTCTGATACACCCACCCACCACCCCGACACTGTTGGTATCACTTTATGGTTATTTTGTGATATCGCACAGAGATCTGCGCCTTCCCGTAGGGTAATAACAGGTTGGGTTTGAACCCCAAGCCGCCCGGCCGACACGTTGTGCGCCTCCGGCCATAGTCTTAGCCGCTTAGTAGGGGTATCACAAGCCAAAAAATGTTTCAAAATCGTTTCTTAAAAGAATTCAAAATTTACAAAATTAATTCATAAAAACAATTACACCTACACATTTTTAATTATAAACCTAAAGAAGAATTAAACCATTAAGACAATTACAGATTACTTTTTCGTAATTTCAGCAGTATCAGCAAATAAAATGTCTGATTTAATAAGTAAATAACAACAGAAAATCACAAAAAAAAAGAATAAAAGTGAATATTCAAATTTATTTTCGAATTTAGATTTAGAATTCTAAAGCGTTAAATAAAATTTGGTATCGATTAGTCGATGCGTATATTTTTATATTCAGCTATGTATATGTACATACTTAAAGAAAATATAATCGAAATTTCATATCGCACTTTGGTAAACAAGTGTTGTATCGGCCCTGTGAGTGGTTCTTCGGTACCCCACGAGGGACAAAACATTATCATTTCATTTCAATAAATTATTGCGTTAAATTACAGGGGGCGAGAGCTTTAACTTGGAAGAGATAATCACGAGTTTGTATCGTCAGAATGCCGCCATAGCTCCAGGACATGTGTCGGGGACGGCCTCCTCGACAGCCTTCCAAAATCCTTCCTCTACTTTGTTTTAATACCTTGTAAACATTTTCAGCACACATTGTTTATACCGACCGACACAATATATAATTAGAGTTATCGAACATAAAAAAAAACCATATAAGATAAATAAATAGCTACAGAGCGAAATCTCTTCACCCGGAATGAGTAATAAATTTCCTCGCGCTCGAGATTCCAACGGATAAACCAAAATATTCAAAATCGCAATAAAAACGTTGATACGCGGTGTTGATAGTCGAAATTATACGTTATTCGCCAAATAGATCGTTGCAAATATGCAAATGATAAGCGCGAGCAGATCTTGATCGCGTCAAGCGAGTTGCGGTCAGCGAATCGCAAGAAATGTTTCATACTCTGTGCAAATTAAAATTTAGCAAAAATCGCGCCCGATTCGGTTGCCAAGATACATAACTCGATAAGGGAAATCTTAGTGGTATCGAATTGTTCGCCGGCCAAATCTCGACGTAGACGTTTATATATTGCTCGGCGCCTTGGGGCTATGCAATTTCGTGCCAGATCTATACGTTGATATTGTACGATTACGTGTCGATACATTTGCATACGAAATTGCACCGTTAAATAATAAAAATAGAATAAAATCGTTTTTTTTTTGTCTTTTGACCGCTCGCCATCCTTCACAAGGGTTCAAACGACCGTACATACACGTACAACGTGTGTTATCTGCGATTAAATTGAATTTGATAGAAAAAATGTCAGGTGAACCGCGAACTTAACACCTCCTACATGTTGTGTTATATTTAAATCTATTTTTTATCGAAATACTTGTCTAGGCTATGTAATTACGTTTAAAAAATAAATAGGTGAAAGTTAGACAAGTTTGGAAAATTAATTTTGAAACAATTTATCATTGGTTTTGTGCGGAAGAGTTATTAAAATGTGAGGAACCGAACGGAATTGAGATTAAAATTCGAAAATAACAGGACGGCTTCATGCCATTGTGAAATTTTAATTAAGCAAATAGTTTTCAACTATTTTGATGATATTTCAACATGAAAGTAGGAACAATTTAATTTTGGCCCGATTTAAAACGAGCTTATAATCGATATTGGCCTATTCACCAATCGCTCTATCTCATATAAAATTTTATAATTAATATTCAAGCTATTCATCACGAAACTAATGCATTTTATCAAAATATAAACTAAATCAATTTTAATTTTAATCAGTGGCATTTTATGTTTAATAACAGTGTTTAAATTTTTCAATTTAAATATTTTTATTCAAAATCAGCAATTGATTCATATTTTTCAGATATCCTATGTACTTTTATTGACGGTTAGAAATTGGAAGAAACTTTTTTAGTGTCTGATGAAGATGAGATAATTTTTTCAAGATGTTTATAGATGAATGAAGAATTAAATAATGAATTATCAAAGACAAATCTACAAAATAACGTAAATAAAAATAGCTGACTTTACATAATATGTACATGCGAACAAGAGAAAGAACAGACAATTAAAAATAAATGTTTCCGTCCCTTTTAGCTTTAAAATCAACTTCTACGGAAACTGAAAGAGTTTTTTCCATTACTGGAAATATTTGTCTCAAATCTAGAAATAGGTTTTCAGATTCTCATTTAAATATTTTAGTATTCTTAAGAAGATATTTCAAATACATTTACTTTTATTATTACATTTTTTCCATTTCGTAAATATGTATATGTATTGTTTTCTTTTTTTTTAATATTTTGTTATCAAATAAATTTTATATTAATAAAAAATAAATTAAATTGGAATTTTTTTTTGCGTCGTCTGATTCCCGGGATCCCGGGAATTTCGGGAACGATCCCAAGCTCCGTCTCGTGTCTCGGGAATCGAAAAAATCAGAAACCTTAATAGATACGCTGGATCGTTGTTTCATTGCACACATTTGTATTTATTTATTTATTTTATTTAAGCAATAGCACAATAGCTAATATTTTCAAGATTCTCAATAACTAATATATATATATATATATATTTTTTTTAATTTTTGGCAACATCTTCATACATATGTACATATATCTAATATATAATTTTGAAAGACACTTTGTATGTTTGTTTGGTTCGTAAAATCCGTAACGTCATCGAACAAATGTATATTCAAATAAATTTAAATAAAATTAAACGTTTACTTTATTTATTTTATGGAACAAATGAATATTCAAATAAAAATGTTTACTATATATAATAGATTAGCCATGTTTAAGCGGTTTATATTACAAATATCGAGCGAAGCCGAGTAAAATCACTAGTATTTATATAAATGAATAATATTTTCAAGATTCTCAATAGCTATACATACATATATTTTTTAATTTTAGGCAACATCTTTTCACATACATACATATATATTTATAAACATAAATGAATGAGGCTTTGCAGAAAATTGAAAACGAAAAAAACTAAAACGTCAAAGGAAAAGTTTGATCGGCTTAAACAACCATTCGAATTAAAATTCTTTCGATCTTTTACGCTACAAATCAGTAAAAATACATAATTTCAAACTGAAAGTGGATATATGTATGTATGTATATGTACATATAGATATGTAGTATATCAGCGAATTCTAAGGTCAAGAGCTACGAAATATCCAGGCGTGCGGGGAGGTTTTTCTTTGAGGCTCGTCGGCGGCTTCTGAAAACTGTCTGAATAATTCCCGAGCGGTGAAATTAATTTAGCGGATTAATTTGACCGGTGGGTGTCCGGCTTCAGCGGGCAGGCAGGCAATCAGCTTTTCAGGTCCGGGGAGACGGCAGACCGGAAGCCGCACGCCGCCACCACCCGTCCTCAGGATACGCCCAAAGGACTTTGCTCGGCTTCTAATTAACCTCACAAACGATATTAACATCTTGAACGGCCGTTTTGTGCGCCTCCTTAATTAATTTCATTTTTCGCATGAATGAGCCCTCTCTCTGAACTCTTATTGCGCCGAAATCAAAATAATGTCACTGTCAAAGCCCAATTGCCCAACTTTACCACATTTGCCGACTCCCAACTCGAAGTATATTGGTGTATCGTGGACTCGTAGTCGTAAAATGCGAGCGGGCCTTGTTACTTAAGACATGCACTTTCATTCTCTCCAACTATGTATACTTTTATACGATAGCTCTTGAAATGAAAACAACTCTTGCAATATTTTCCGAAAACTAGTAAGATTCCTGGGTTCGGAATCCATTTTCCGTGACAGCTAAACCTGTAATTAATTTAATTAGTGACTGATTTGAAACAAAAATACAAAGATCAACCTTTAAATGATTTCTGGGTGAGTTTGTCAGAAAAGTACACCAATTTTTCAAAACAAGCTATTATTGTTTTACTTCCGTTTTCTACAACCTATTTATTTTGAAGCGGGATTTTCCTATTATGCTGCAACGAAGTCAAAGTGTAGGGACAGGCTCGACGCCACACCATATATTATGTAGAATGCAACTTACCAATATTGTGCCTGATATCAAGAAGATATGCAATTCAAGGACTTAATTCATCAAAGTCATTAAATGCTTTATATATTCACATTTTTATGTTTGTATTACATTATAGTTATTAATAAGTATTTTTTCTAATAGTTCTGATATATTTTTCGCATATTAAAAATACCTATATCTATTTTTAGTTTGTCATAGGGCCCGAAATTATTTGTCCAGGGCCCGAGATTCTTCTCGGTGGCCCTGGGAATTAATTACCCAACCTAAAATATAAGCTAAGTGTTCCGTTAAAATTTCCGAGTTTGCCAAGTGTTCCATTGCAGAAAAGTTTGGGAAACCCTGATATAGATCATTGTGTTATTCAATTAAATGAAAAATTCAACTTGAGAAATATGGATATAGAATTTTAATATTTGGGGATTCGAAATATTTTATGAATATTATACTATTTTGGAATATCGATCAATTCCTTTGTAAAAAGACAAATTTTAAACTAAAGAAACACATATTTTTAAAGTTATTTTTCGATGTTTTGGATAAAGATATGCTGGTATAATATATGTACATATTATATATGAATGGATGTTTGAAAATAAATCTTTTAAATACTTTAAAAGATTACTAGGTGTGCTGCGAAAGCATAGAACAATACATACGTACATAAACATTGTATATATATATTTAGAAAAATATCTCATGAAAAGTTCTCTATGACAAATCTATCACATCGTTCCGCGTGAGTTGAAAAATCATCACCACTCGTATATAATAATTATCTATAAGTATTAATTAATGATATTCATTACTAATAAGTAATGACATTCATTTAGGCACACTGTTCTACAGTGATACATCCTTTAATAAGCCTTTAATAAGCCTTTGATAAGCAATTTTACAAAAAAAGTCATAAACGCTATTCGATACAAGGATCCACCCTGATTTGCCGAAATTTAGGATAGGTACCGATCCTCGACTAAACATGTACTTGCACCATGCATTACCCTCATAATGACTTTAAAAACATATAACAAACTGTGTATGTATGCTGGTCAGCTATAATTGGCAATTGTGGCGAACACCACCTAGCGCATTTAAAATATAACATTTAACTAGTAATAATGCTATGAATTTCACCGTGTGTACTCATAGAGCAATATCGATTAAAGCATTATAAAAAGTGAATTAGTTACACCGCTCCGGAGACTTAAGTGGGTTATCGTGCCGCTTAACTGTCGAGGGTTGTTGTATAATATAAAAAAGAGGAAAAACAAAAACCGTTCAATTTATTTTTAACAAGAAAATACTTTCATAGTTCGAGCCGTATTTTCGGATGCGATCATTAGCACCGTATCAACCCTACCTCATTATTCACTATCATTAAACGTATTGCTTTGAAAATTTCGATGATGAAAACAGCGTCAAGTTTTTCCTATTAATTTTTCAGCCCCGGCTATAATTTTAGGGACCGATTTCACCCAGTTTCGTCGGACACGGCTAATATTTCAATGTAAATTATGTGCGATTTTCGTGTTCACCGGCAATGAAGTGGCCGGTGCTCGAAACTGACGTACGTACAAACATACACATACATACCTATTCATATAACGACCACATCCCGGAGTTAGAAACAAACAATAATAGTGTCTTATTAGTGGCACGAAACCGACATCAGCCATAGCTGCCAATGTTGCAATTAATATCCGATATGCAACGATACCTTGTGCACGACTTCAACGTACAATATGTACATGTGTATTCTATGTGATATAACAATCAAATAACAAATAAAATAATTTTAGTATCACTATCGTATTTATACTATCAAACTAAAACTATTTTATTTCATATTTTCTCATTGATACTGTGTAAAGTTTTCCTTACCAGATATCCTGTGATATTGGACGACTGTATTATACAATGATAACTATAACTTAATGATGTTGAAATAATGGTGTAATAGGCACTATGAATATGAAATATCTCACTGAAAAGTGATGTAATTGGTAATGACACTCATCGATCTTTCTATGCATATATGTACATATGTATATGTACATGCATACATATGTATTTGTAATGATTATCATTTTATTACATTCCAAAAGTTCTTATATTTTCATATAAATATACATACAACAGATGAAAAACTATAAAAATTATTATAAATCTAGTATACATAAGACCGATATAAGGATAACTAGAAAATCAATCATAAAAGTGTGTCGTGTTTTAAAGTAAAAAGCACAATGTATTTTTATATAAACATACATATACCAAGGCTGTGGAGTCGGAGTCGTGAAAACTCAACCGACAGTTTTATTATTTTCTTACAGTATGTGTCAACTCGACTCTTCAATTATATTGAAGTAAATCCACTAAAATTGAAATTCAATAATTTCTTTATAAAAATCATAGCATGTCCATTTCCAGTGATTTTTTTTTTAATTTTGAATATCGCTTTTATTTTCATTACTAATATTTTTTTAAGTTGGAAAGAAAAGTCGATTTACTAAAATCATTCAAGTTGGAGTCGGAGTTTGGAATCGGAGTCGGAGTCGAATCACAACAAAAAGTCGGAGTCGGAAGATTTTGATCCGACTCCACAGCCCTGCCCTGCCATATACAATCATGTATGTACATATGTATTTTCATCTAATATATAATTTCGAAAAAGACTTTGTATGTATGTATTTAACCTTCGTTCGTTGGTTCGTAGACGACACGTCATTCGATTTTTTTTTTCGATTCATAGGCGCCGATTCGAAGTCCCCGGGGGCGCAGGCGCCGGATTCTGGTATACATATAATTTCGAAAGAGACTTGCTATATATGTTTGTTTGTTCGTGAAAGTCAATTTAATACAAAAAAACGAGTATTCATATAAATTTATATAAAATAAAACTATTCAAATAAATTTGATAAAATGTTTACTATTAGATTAGTCATGTTTAAGCGGTTTATATTACAAATACCGAGCGAAGCCGGGTAATACAGCTAGTATTAAATAATAAACAAAAAGATAATAATTTTGGAAGTCGACAAAATTTTATTGTCTCACCCTATTAAATATTTGTCAAACTGACATATAATATCAGAATGGAATGTTGAAGTTTATTTTAACCCTCATATGGCGTGCGCTTCCACTCACGTGAGTCACACTCACATGCCGTTTTTCAGATTTGAATTAATAATCATATCGCTGTCCACTTCCACCCCCCCCCCTCCCCTAGGGACATTTAAATTACACACATTTTTTATTAAGGGTGATTTTGTGCTCATTAGTTATTCTTCGACGTCGTGATTGCTGCCCAGCGGCCAAACTGCCGGGTGGCACGAAAAAACAAGAACAATTTTCAATATTTCACAATCATATTTGCGTGTTATTAAAATCACGCCATTAAGTTCGCCTATTAAACCAACAAGGAAACCACTCTAATTCGATATCGGGTGTTTGAAATTCCGTATGCACATTCGCAACTGCAACACATTGTTCCCCGTTTAAAATAAAACAACGTAATATTTTTTTTCAGGAAATCATTCGTTGGTTTCCTAAAATATTGATGAAGCAGTTTTTGATTATTCTCTATCTTACTAATAATAACAAAATTTGATACACATTTTACTATAAATCTGTCTTTTTATAATTCCAATAATTCAATCTTTTCTTTCGCTTTCTTTACTTATTTTTAATGTTTAAAAGCTTTTTACTGTTCATATATAAATTATGTCCATTTTAATAGCTTCTGATCCAGTGATCATTATATATTTTACACTTTCTTTTTTTTTGCCAGTGTTCATAATAATATAGGAAATATAATTTCATATTAATAGTGTTTAAGCCGAAATAGGAAAAAAAGCTCAAAAATTTATTTTCAGTTGACAGGCTTTAGCATTTTACTTACATGTACATATATTATGTACATACATACGATGGCATCGCATCTGATCAAAAATTATGTACATACATATATGTATGTATGAATCAAATCAGCAAACCAATATGATTTTTTTTAAATGTACAATTTCTAGTCTAGTTCTTACTCATACACCTATGTATATGTAGAAGATATTATATATTTATTTCAATTCATAAACATATCTTGAAATATTTCTATATAGAAAAATCATTTTTGAGTATGAGTAATGTATTGTGTGATCAAAAATATTGTAGTATTAATGTTACGAAACCGAAAGCAGTGATCGTTTTAGATAAAGTAATACGTTTAACACGAAAGCTTTTAGCTTAAGCTGGCAAAGCGGCTCGTTATTCGCACACCCGACCCGCTTATGCTTAATCGAATCCAATTAATCAGTTCGTCCAATCAAAAGTCGTGCCATTTTCATGCAGAATGTAACCAACGACATTGCATGTCCAAAGTCATTCTGTCCATTCTCAAGCGAGGTTGCGAAATCATATACATACATTGTACATATCTAGCGAAAAGTATAACTGTAGTTCACATTGCGCCCTAGGAGCCCTTCGACAAAGTGTCGCCGAGCTGTATTCACTGTTATTCAATTATTAATTGTCGCCCGCCAGTGCCGGCAAACAATAAACATGAATGCATATATACGTACATATGTATGTATGTACATATAATATTATACATTCGAGGTTGCCACGAATAACGTGCTGCTCAATAATTCAACACTCGTGACATTAGTGAAGCACCTGTAGCACGCGCAACCGCGCCCCCACATTAGGGGTGAGGACCACCTCATTGATCATAGTAAGATAATGGCGATTCGGTTCGAAAAAAACGATGTATCCAAATCAAGCGTGCGCGTGAAACCGGACAGTAGAATTATTATTTAAATAAATAAATAAATACCACAGTGGTTTCCTGTACATAAATATCCGATACAGTGACATCGAAATTAATTATTATTATTATTATTATTATTATCAGTAGGGCGATAGCGGTAGGCATACCATCCGCCTATTGAATATGTAACAAATAGTATTGGTGATGCGAATTTAGTTTGAATTCGTACAAATCGAACAAAATCTTTATACTATTAAAGATATACATACAATATCGAAACAGTTTATTTGCCATTATTAGGAATTAATTAATGCATATCGATAAATTTCGTTCAAATGATCACCGACCATATACTATTCAATATTTATTGGTCAACGTCTTTGGCGACCGATTTCCATGTCGGCCACGAAACATAAAACAATATAAACAAGCACACCAAATATCATATGTATATTCAAATAGAAATACTAATGTAGGTGTATATTAGATTTATTAATTGGTATCGCGTCAAAAGCACAGCGTATGAAAATACGCTCTAGTCGTGAGAGAAAATCTGTCCGCTCGTAGGTATTTTATTGAGCGCGCATTAAAAACGCAGTTCGAATAAATTGTCGTTTGGAGCTCACAACAGCTAGACATCCTCACGCCTCATGCCAAAAACACAAGGTTGTAAATCAATAAGCCTTTCACGACTATTGCCCGCATTCTGGCTATAAAAGCGATCGATTTAAATGGAAACTGCGGGGGGGCCTCTTCGCACACAATAGGCGCGCGTCTCTCCTACAACCGTGAAAAACATTTTCCCGATCGCGTCTGAAATTTGTTCATTTTTTTTATCCAAATATATGTACCTACGAATATTCATTGTTCACATGTATAAAAAATTTGAAAACTAAGCAATTCTTTTATATGCCTACCTACTGTATTCCATTAACGAGCATGAGAAACACGATCATAATAAATCTCGTTATTTTGAATTAGTAACCTTATTAAATTAGTTCAAGCACATGTTAAAAATACAATTAAATTAAATTTACAATGTAACTCTTGATAAAATTTATTTAGATTGAAAACTATCCACGTACCATTTTAGAATGTATAGCATAAAATTTTTGATTCTTATGCGAATACGATAAGATCATCGTAATCTCAGAATGCAATTAACGTAATTTATGTTAATTGAAAGTGTCTTATAAATTTCAATCGTGGCTACTGGTATTTTTACAACTATTGTAGTAACTGAAGACTTTTCTTATTATTATACAATTTTTTTTCTACTGAGGATTTTCCGATCTAATTCTCCATAGCGCGTATTTAATTGCATTATGCAAATATTTTGTGAACAATAAATATTATATAGCTAATTAGATTTCGCAGAATGGAACAAGTATTAATTATAATAAAAATAAATGAATATATTCATTTGTGCGTATTTTTAACTCTGAGAAGAGATTAAACAACGATTATCCGATGACCACGGCTAACGGCCACGTTTCGTAAATATTTCAAAAAAAACACCCCCATAAGCAACTTTTACTCTTTGAACACATCACCGTTTAGGAAAATTGAATTTGAGATGAAAAAAAAACAACTAATCCATTCGTAAACGGAGCACGCACGTATCGTGTTAGTCGTTTAAAATTACACGAATGTACATAAATCTCGTCGATTTCACGTGTATTTATGTGTGTATGTGCTTCCAGCGCATCCCTTCGACCGTTTATCAGGAATGCATACTTCAAATGTCTCCAAATGAATGCAGCAACGTCTCGGGAATCCTAGGGAGGATGTGCATTCCTCGGATACGGCGGGGGGAGAACGAGATCCCGATTTAGATCTACCCCATAAAATACCCCGTCAATAAGCGACCCGTCGGGTATTAAATAACCCTTGCTCGCGCACTCGAGTTATATCTCAATCGTGTTGACAGAGACAAATTGGTACATAAATATAATTGAATACAAAATACCGACCTCTGAGGTACAAATTAATTGATTAAAATTTACAAAACCAAAACAAAACAACATACAAAATATGCAATCAATGAGGAGTGCCGTGATTGATCGCACAGCGTCAGAGAACCGGCCAATATTTTTATTTTGACCCAGTCATAGTTCACTCGAATGTCAAGTTTCTAATTCGGTGAATGTGGAGTAGAATTTTGCCGAACATATTTGTATATGTATCACATATAGTAAAAATCCCAAGCGTTCCCCGTTCGAATTTCTCTCAAATACATTCATGAGACTGACGGGTCTAATATTGACAACATGAAAACGAAGGAGGACAACCATCAATTTATGAGTTTATCGACGAAAGAGTTTGTAGTGTGGGGGCGTTACAACCCTATTTATTGGGCCACTTATTTGTTTATATGTATGTGTGTGTATTTACGCACGTGAGATGAGATTGTCGACGATCGTAATCTCCGCTCGTAAAGTCTCTTGTGCCTAAACAGAATCAGATGAACGACACTGAACTTTCTACATGCGCAAGCACTCTATCGATCTTGTACGAATCGATAAAATCTACTGATACCACACAATTCATAAAAAATAATAAGAATTTTCTCGTGGGTTAGATAGACCGATTATATTTATAGATTTTCCTTACATACACATGTGGGATAAAATTACAAACTTTAAAGAATTTATGTACATTGAAAATTTGCAACATGTACCGTAGACAATTGACATCATATTATAAACCGAATAACCTTCGCCATAATGAACGATTTGGTAAAGGCGAAAAAAATATCATCATATGAGCCGTTATTTTTGAAATTGGCACAAGTCGACTTTTCTTCATTTCGCGAAATATCGCACAAAATGTTAAATATAATGTTTTGCGTTTTACAATATTTACAAATACTAGTAGCCTGTAATACGTTTATTCTGCTTTTCAGAAATTCTGGACATATCGAATTAAAATAAGTGATAATAATTTGTGAATTAAGTCAAACAGCAATATTGTTTTCGGAACTGAAAATTGGAATTCCGCCACTTTCAAATATAAAGACTCATATATACATACATACATACATATGTACATACATATATGTATGTATAACCTGAGCAAAACATTTAGATATATTTTTATAGCACAGAGTTAAAACTACATATGTATATATTAAGTAGAGCATAAAACAATACAATTCAAGTTAGTGGCGTCTCGTGAAAATCTCCCCGTTTTTATCACACAGCCTTATTTATGTGTGCGCGAGCAGGATACAGAGGACAACGTAACGTCCACGGCACGCAACTGAACTGAAATTAATCTCGGATACAAATCAAGTGCAATTATGAAATATTATTTGAAATATAACAAGTTTCATTATGAAAATAACTGCTTCTTAACCAACCTCCTCGAGTGATAACTACCAAAATATATTTACAACTTGTTTTAAAAGTTCCCAAGATATTGCGCACGTCGTGAATGAACGATGCACTTTCGACACGTAAAATCTAGCAAAAATTCCCCATATCGATGTAGTAAATCCGCGATAAAACTAGTTTTGTCGCGCAATTTCGGCGACGGTCGGGCATAAAACGACTCGCAGTTATGTACGTCGCTGTCGTAATTAGGAAGTTGTCGGTCTTATCGGTACCCGTAAAAAACTTGCAGGATAACGGCATGATAATATCCCACCTGTCTATGTAGTTGGCCAACAACCGAAACCAGACACGTCCGACACATCACAACCCTCCCCCCATCCCCTCCGCCACCTTTGACTCCCCCAGCTAGGATTTGATTAACATAATAAAAACTTTTCACCATTCCGGAATACGAGTATTGGGGACGTTCACGGATAGGGTGACCAGATATGTCTGGGATTTGCCAAAGCATCGATCTTCAATGTGACCTATGCGTGTTTAGCTGAAAATGCCCAGCAAAAAAATTTCATGATTTAAACATAATTTCTTGATTTAACAGTGAAGGCGTCTGCCCTAGTAGAGATGAGATAAGAAAAAGATCGCATAAAATTATACAAATCCAAAATTAAATTGCGTATTTCGATATCGATTTCATTCGATGTATTATTACTACCTTTTTTAATATACATTTTCGTTTATCTTCGTCCGATCAATTTGAGCGTAAATAAGTGGGGGAGGGTTTTTTGCACAATATCAAATTATAAAAATGACTTTTGAATTATTAATTTCGCTTTTTTTGCATATTAAACAATAATGCGAATTTGGAGTATGTATTTCTTTATCTTCATATTCATTATATAAACAAAGCGAAAAAACAGTGGAAGCGGTTAAATTAATATTTTTTAAAGCGCATATTATGCAAATGTCGTACACATCATTATAATAATATATAATAAAAAGTTGAATTATAATGAAAGAATGAATTATAATGATTCTTTAAGAAGACAGTTATGTGTTTTTAAAAAGTATCGTACTATCTATATTGCATGTATAGTAAATAATTTTAGTTACGAAATACATACACTTATATATCTCGAGGATATACGACGTATATAAATATGTTTACATACATATATGCACATGTGCAGGTATGATAAAAATCACTAACGCTATTAGCCCCTTACTATTCGGCCTGGGTGTGTTTAATTTTTTTCTTAGCTTATCCTCTTTTCACAAGTCTTGCAAGCCTATTCAAAAGCTCCACCAACAAAGCTATTATGTACATATTATATATGTTATAATAATAGAATAAAATAATGAATCTGTATCCCCCCGTTAAATTATACTTTCACTAGTAGAAGTATTCTTTCGCCAACTGATGTATGTATACTTTCGGTGAAATCACATCACACAAATCAGGACATTGAAAACATGCCGCCAACTTAGATGCTGGATCATCACAGAACCAATTGGAAGAAAGGCCCGTTCAATTTATAAAAAGTAGGGCATTCTATTCGGGAATCAAACGGTCCCCATATGAAGCTATATTTGGACAAACTTCAAAAGTGGGTCAAACATCATCAAATTTGCTTTCTGTTGTTACTTAACATTTATGAGGTAAAATAAGAAGACACAATATTAATAGTATCAAAAATAAAGTCTTCGAAATATGAATTCCCTAAAAAGTCAGTGAAAGTATACTTTCACTGCTAGTACTAAATCCCTGTAACATAAACATATGTATATGTATCTAACTCTGGTGGCACACGTCATTACCCTGATCGGCGGATCACTAAGCTCGTGGGTCGATTAAGAACGCAACTACATACGTACATATGTATGTAAATGCGCGTCAGAGTGCAGGACACATGACCATTGATTGACACACGTCCTAGTTGTTCACGAGAAGTCACGGTCACCCTATTCGACATATGTATGTATGTATCGTCACGGAAACTCTTCCCAATTAAATAACCTGCGTTTTTTTACCACGTCACATTCGTACGATATGGGTGTCACGGCGATGACAATAAAACGGTCGCGGGTCATTCGAGTCGCGACAACACAGGGTCCCGTCCAATTAAACGGCTCAAATCTGGTCGTCGTATATATCCTGAGACGGTGACATTAACTACAAAGTTGAAACCGTGGTTCTCTCTCGTTTAATGCCACACCTTGAGACGCACCTTTCACGGGGCCGTAACGGAACCGGACACTTCCCGCACTCTGCGAGTTATGATCTGACGTGTTTACGATCGTCGAGCCTGGCGCAGAAGTTTGCAACCATTTCCAACATAATCCATACGGACCAAGTCTCGAGGACATTACATAGTACATTCTACAAATGAGACTTTTTGAAAACACATCGACTAGATCGTGTTATCGACACCGCTCCGTCCACACATGCATGTCTATGCTCATAAGCAGACAATTTCATTGAATCGGCAAAGCTAAATCTGAAACTGCGATCATCGCTAGATCGAATCAACGGTATGTACATACAAATGTATGTAATCTACATTGGAAGTGCTCAACTCAAACAAGCAAAAATATTCTGGGAGTAGGATTTACGTCAGACGGAAGACAGAATAATAGCTTGGACAAGATAATAGAAGCAGTCGGCGTTGTTTAGAGATCCCAGTGATAAAAAGTCGAGACTCTGTGAAATAGCTAACTAATGGACATCAATTTTGAATAGTAAACAACAACGTCCTATCAAGAGTATAAGAAATTATATTATGTAGGTGGAACAAGGAGAGACAATTAAAAACATAAGATGCGAAAATTCCTTGGAAATTAAAGTTAACCTTTATTTATTGAGAGATCTCAAAAGGTTTTTATTGAGAGATCTCATGTTCAATGCGCAAATGATTTATTTAGAGAATGTTCCAAAAGCTTATTGGGAAGGGGGTAGGGGGCTTGGGAAATTGACGAAGTATATTTAGAAAACACTGATGACTTCATGTAGTCAATTCCCAGAGATAGTGCAAGGCAGATTATTTCAGAAAAGACAGTTTCAAATGTTGATACCCTGACATAATTTACATACATACATATGTATATGGTAAATGGTATATTATATTTTTTTTGATTTTTTTTTATTTGTTGCTAAAATTAGGTAACAAAATTGATATGATGGTCAATTTAGATTCTGAAAGTAATTTAGCTCGCATTTCAGATTTACTGCAACCGCACGTATAAAATAATATTGTGTAAATGTGCATACGTGTTTTCCTCGGGTATTCTATCAATCACTGTCTCATTAGTGAGGTAATTGGCGTATTTTGACGATGTCCTGCATTATGCCTCATGTTACACGACAAAAACATTCTCGCACCTTATTTATCAAAATTTTATTGTCATTAATCAAAATAATATCAAATCAAATCGTGTTTTCGTACGAGTCACAACACCACGAAGCGTCTGAATTTATTCACGATAGGAAATGTATTTAATTTTATTTATAAAAGTATAATGATGATTTATCTAATAGCACCGCGCGATGCTACAATGAACTGAAAATAAAAATAATATTCCATATTTATAACCCTTTTGTGTCGCACACAATGGATGGAAATAAAATCGAACAAAAACGTACATTCATTATTTACACTATTTTTATGCTCAGTCTCGTATGAATATATAGAGAAGTCGTTCGATAATAAACGACGTAGAAGCCGAAGAAATCATTAGAGGATCATTAGAAGACCAACCTGTTGGTTCTACGTACTCTTAACCACCCCACCCCTACTGTGTCTCACACCCATGCCAGGATAATTTTAGTTTGAAAATCATTTGACGAAAATAAAACATACCTAAATACATTACAAATCTTATATACATAAACTTACATATTAATATGTACTATATATATTATGCATATATGCGAATAGTGTCCTCATTAAGCGGCTCATTCTGTCGTAACTTTAACTTGTGTCCAATTATATTTCCATATACATAATATACAAAAATCTAATTAATCAGTAGGCGGAAGAGGTGGGGAGGGGTCAATGTGTTTTTTTTTTTTTGTTATTTTGTATTATTAAAATGCTCTACGGACTGCGGCATACCTACTTGCAGTAAACAAATGAGGCGAACCGCCCTCAGCCCTCCGGGGTGGAGGGTCGCTGGAGACGGGTAGAGAGAGAGAGAGGGGGGGGAGAGGGGGGGAGAGGAGCTGAGGTGCAGCAGCAGCAGGTTCCGCTAACACTTTTACAAGTAACTAAACTAATCGGACTTCAAACACTGTGAGGGTGCTGCTTTTAATGAGACTGAGGGCTGAAATTGTTGTACCAACGTGTACATACGCTTAGCGATACTCCGACAGGGTTGGCCGCATTTTCAATCATTATTTCAAAACGATTTTAAGCAGATTTTTTTACATATAAATTAAACGGTGGTATTATAATTCGGATTCCATACACACGCGTGAATGTACATACACACATATGATCAAGTGAAGATATACATAGTAGTTATGAAAACCATTGGAACCCAAACCTCCTTCCTGTATTTTTCCAAACTCGTAAGTCCCACCATCATTCCACAGCAAATCTGAGTGGAAAGAATCATTAAATTTCTAATACATACATACATAATTGCACGATTGTTCAAGTAGATGGACTAATTTGAATGCAAGATGAAAGTGACATTTCGCGCTAATATTTATGCAAAAAATAAGTCCTTACAATTTATGACTTACAAGATCTATTTATGTATAATTTTTTTCATTTGAATGCCCCCCCCCCCCCTCTTGACCAATTTCTGGATCCACTCGTGCTTCACTGTACAAATGAGCCGTATATTTGAAATTGGCGTAAGTCCACTTTTCTTCATTTTGAAACATACTATGATGTATCTCGCAAAACATTATATTTAATATTTTGACTTTTACAATATTTAAAAATACTGGTGGCCTGTAATACGTTTATTCTGCTTTTCCGAGATTCTGGACATATCGAATTAAAATAATTGGTAACAATTTCTGAATTAAGTCAAACAGAAATGGTGTTTTTGGAATTGAGAATTGGACTTCCGCCATTTTCAAATATAACGGCTCATAAGTACATAGCTTTCGGTATAAATTAAAGATAAAATCAAACAAACGAAAGACAAAAATATTTTTCGCGAATTGAACGTATATTTAACACAAATCAAAGGTGGTGTTAGTATTGCAAGTTTGAAAAACGCCGTCCTTAGAGATTAAACGACGCGACGGTGTGAGAGATTCGCACGAAGAAATGCATTATACACCTTCAATTAGTGACCGGATGGAATATGAAACATGGAGTGTCTGTGAGGTGGGAGCGACAGGGACACGGCAATGGGGAGGAACGGGAAAGTTGATATGGTGCAGGGGGGTGAGTGTCATTAGAGCGATCACTACAGGTGAATGGGATAACGATTAGTGAGATGGATTTCCACCATCGTTTTTCAAACCGCGTTTCGTTCGTACCTTATATAAGTATTGTTTTATCGATAAAACGGACCAAAATGGTATCGATACCAATTTATTGTATGTACATACATACATAGGTTTATATTAGAACTGATCTTAGGGGAAAAAATCAATAACCGGAATCGTTCAATCGTGAAATAGGCAATCGTGCAGTACTGTTTACTTATATAAAATAAGAGGAAATAGTTAATGCTTCAATAAGCGTATTGATCTGTTGTTTTATTTTAGTTCAGGCGTGGGCAAACTTTTCACATCTGCGTGCCGGTTGAACGTTAAAAAAATCGGATAAATTTTTTCGTTACAATAACCGCCGTCGATCGTAATGGCAAGATCGTGATGAGCCAGAAGACGTAATACTAACTTGTTCGCACGGTTTTCCCCCTCTTTCCTCTCACATCTTATACCCTGCCCAGGTTTATTACAGTATATTTCACGTATTAATAATATCTATGAAATACTGATGCAATAATTCTAATTATAAACATACATATGTAATCACAAAATAAATATACATACATACGTATGCCAATAAGATTTGTACCTAAAACCAATAAGTGCTTATATGTATAATATATACATAAATGTATGTATATGTATGTAGATAATGTATAATGTAGAACGTATATGTATATGTATGTAGATAATGTATAATGTAGAACGTATATGTATATGTATGTACATATATGTAGAATGTAGAACATTAACTAAGAATACACATACATATCTATATACCTTATTAATTTGACAACTACTACTATATATTTGTAAATATGTATATAAAATGTACATACATATGTACAATACAGTAGTATCCCAAGTAAGTCATTTTGGAACTGTTTTTATTAGACATCTCTATTTTATTTTAATATGTAATCATATAAAGTGCCATACATTATATTGTATATAAATCGTTTAGAATTTATGTAGACGATAAAATATTTAGTATCATCTGATACAATAACTGTGATAATTTACGATAAATACATGAGAGCTAGGGATGATCGAAGGTGAAAGTGTAACTAAGATAGATGATCATCGATACTTATCAGATGACATAGTCCATCGTATTCAAACTTTCACTTTCGACCATTCTTAACTCACACGCATCATTCAAATTCACTCCGCCTAAAATCTGCTCTCGAAAATACTATCTACCTATAGACTGGAGATACCTAGCAAAGAAATTATTTCAACATTCGAAGCATTGGCCATGTTCACTTTATAGATACGTACATATGTAGATAGTTGGCCTGCCATGATCGTCCTTGGAGAAGGAGTTCACGCAACACTTTCGAATTCGATTCGCATTAGCATTTAAGACTATCTCTCGTTGTGCATATTATGCACGCGACGATACTCCGACTGCAGTTTGCGGTTGCATCTCGGCCGTTGCACGCATCACCTAACTGTCTTAATCGTTCCGCGAATCACCGGCCGCAACTCAGCCGACTCAAATGATCCTTTTAATTAGCTGCGGTTACACCCACAAACCGACCCGTTCGATACCAACCCGGTTTCGTGTCGACCGTACGGTGTTAAATTACCGCCATTCTCAATGGTAATAAAACGTGCAATAGGATAACAGATACTTACGTGTATTCTTTAGCGGCTGACGGTGGCGATTCTCCGACTTTTTTCTGCTGTCACTTTCAAAGATGATGATAATGTTTTTATTTTTTAAATCATTTTTGTTTTTTTTTTTTATTATTTTTACAGTTTCAATTCGAAGAGTTCTGCAAAGTAACAATTCACTTTAGACACGTGTAGAGGGAGGGCGTATGGTGCGGGCCCGATCGATAACCACGTGGCTTTGTTATTTGAACGCGCGCGCGACCGCGATGGCTACAGGTGTTTGTCTCCTTTGGCGCCACTCGCCGCCACTTTCAAAACTTTCTGGACTATTTATTTTTTTATTCCACAATTTTTACAACAAAATCTAATCGCCGTATCGTATCGGATGAATAATTCATTTCAAAAACATTGCGTTATAATAATGGCGTGCTAAATATTACATTTCCGTATACATTTTTTTCATACGCAAACATTAGCGTTTATCAGTCAAAATTTCGATCGTTTAATAGAATTACATACCATATCAATCAATTCTAAAGAGAAAAAAAAACAAGTGAACGAACGACCAGTTTTAATCATTTTATCGTTCCGCGAAAAAAATCTGCTAAAATTGCACCAAAATTGATCAGATAATGACTGGGTTTTTTGTTACAAAAAAAAAATTCAATTAAATTTATAAATATGCAAATTGTTTTTAAGACCATTATTAGCCTATAAATGCGACTCTTTTTACATTTTTTTTTATTATGCAATGAATTAATTTGATCATTTTATAATCTTCAAACAATGCCTCTTCATTTTAAACAAACATTACCTTCAATTCAATTATCCATGTGTGCATTGACTTAAAATTCATTATTCTCATCTATGTATGTAGTTTACATAACGAAAGAACTAATTGAAAATTAAAAAATATTTTTCTTTTTTGATTCGAATTTAACGAATACTAGTGTTTTTACCCGGCTTCGCTCCGTATTTGTAATATATGTAAATCGCTTAAACATGGCCAACCTAATAATAAACATTTTATTAAATTTATTTGAATATTCATTTGTTTTTTTATTAAATTGAACGTCACGGATTTTATAAACCAAAGGAATAAACAAACATACATACAAAGCCTCTTTCGAAATTATGCAATTATGTATCCATATTCGATATAAACACCACGGAAACAAATACTGAAAGTACGAATAATAAAAATGGACAGACTACAAATTGAATTTACAGCCATGTACATATAATATACAAAATAAACTTTGTACGTACGTATGTTTATAAGGTTGGTTGGTAACATCGAAAACAAATAAAAGATTGGTTGAATATTACATATATTTTTTTCGATTCACATAAATGTAATAAAAAAAAAACAAACGAATATTTACTATTAGATTCGCCACGTTAAAGCAATATAAAATATTATTCCAAATAGTGAACGAAGCCGGGTAAAACAACTAGTGTACCAACAACATACATAAATCGAAGTATTCGATTCACTTTCTCCAGCAAATTGTAGTGAACACAGAATGAATCGAATTGTACAGTGCTATTTTGACACCACGGCGTACTTTGAAATACAAAGTTGAATAAATTTGTATTGTTTTTGTATTTTTATTTTTTCAATATAATACATAGATATTATAGAACGGAGAACGGAGAAGAGTGATCGTCGTCGTTGTGGTGAGGAGGCAAGACAATAAATTGTTCGAATGATGATGAGGTGTGAAGGACGAGTGACGAGTGACGAGTGACGAGTGACGAGTGGCGAGTGAGGTGAGGTGGTGCAGGTGAGGTGCAGCTGCAGCAGCCAGCGTCTTGGCACGTGGCAACAGCGGCACTGAAGCGCGCGCTACACGGGGCGTGTTTTGGTGGGCGGGCCCGCCGGTCGAGACACGCCCCACCACGTCGCCGGCCGACCAATCCGGTCCAAGAGGGGCGTCTCCGCTTTTCTTCGAGTGCACGCCCCCCCGCCCGCGCACTGCGCCCGCTCCACGTAAATATTTTCCGGAGCTAATTGGCGCGTCACGTGGACGCCGCGACGATGACTGTCATCGCGTCAATCGTGTGCAAACTATTGCTGTTCATAATTCGCGATCCAGTTAGATCCACATACATATGTACATATGTATAAGCGTTGTTTGGAAAAATTTACGATATCTGCGTGAAAATTCGGTATTGTCGAATAAAAGTTGTCGAACAGCGTTTGCAAAGTCGAAAAGAATATCTACATACATGACATATTTCGCCTTCTTTTCGCAATTGAGTAAATTCTTTTTAAGGATTCTGTGAAAATATTTCAAAGAAAATGTTGCTTAAAATAGACCAAGGTTGAGGAATCATCAAAAGTCGTAAATTTTTTATTATAATTGTGGAGCGAAATTGTAACGGGTCTACGATCTTACAATACATGTAAATTTATATCATATTCGTTAACACAAATTTATTTTAAATTTATGTACTGTGTGTATTTAACATCATGTGTACAAGTACATACATATATTCGTCAATTGAATGCCACGTGCCGATTCTCAGAATTCTTCCCAAAAATAGAAAACAGAACGTATGAAAGACGCAATAAGACGGTAATAAGTAATAACTTATTACTTACTAGATTTATTACTAATAAGTCTAGAAGTAGAATAGTCACAGTGCTATCCATTGTTCCATTGTTGTAAATCCTTTGTAAAAAAGGCTCGGCAAACCTTTAACAATGCATTTACAACCTTTGAACAATACGCGGCACCTTCTGGGTCCGGTGACTAGACTAATAACATTACTAATTTACCTAAATAAATTATTCCAAAATCAGACGAAATTTTTAAAACTGCTTCAAAATCTGAAATTATATCATTTGCAATTGAACTGATGGAAAAAAATACTAGTTTTAGAAAGCACTAACTCTACTAACTCTATTGACATAGAAGAAATTGAAATTAACACTAACAATTTAGGAACAATTACGGAGCAAGAACTGATACCTGAACTGAAACCATTTCAAAAATAAAATAGCATAATAAATAAAAGAAGATTTCAAAAAATTCGACAAATTTGAAAGCAAAAACAAAAAGCCTGGATATCCTATATCGTGCCTTATTAACAATAAAACCTACATCAATAGCGTGTGAACGATTACTTTTGCCTGCAGGGTGGATGAAAACAAAAATTAGAAATAGACTCGACAATGAAACATCAACGCATTATTATTTCTGATATATCATTTTCTGAAACTAAATTTTACCTTATTATATTTTTCCATATTATATTTAGTAAATTTATTTTTATTTGCAATTTTCTCAATTTTACAAACTTATATTTTATGTGTGTATTTTAGTTTTTTTTTTAATTTTAATTAAAAATTAGGTGTTATTAATTTTAATATACTACATATATAAATATAGTGTGATCGATGCTTAGTAAATATGTACATATGTCATTACTTTTTTTTTTTTTTTTCGAATATATTCGAATATTCGAATAGCTCTTGATTTACTATTCGATATTCGAATAGTTATTAGAATAATAATAGAAGTCGACGAATATTTGGGATCCCTAGTGTGTACGTACGCCCGCGATAGTTTCTGTAAAACAAATCGCCCAAAAACGGGAACAAGAACGAGAAAACAGGAATGAGTGGCATTACAACGCAATAATTTCAAATGTGTTGGCGTCGCCACCTGCATTGTTAGGGTAAAATAAACAAACAATTGAATAATTTCAAATGTGTTCGCCGCCTGCGTTTTTCCGACAAATTATCATTGGTTCCCGGAAAGATGCACTAAATTGCACTTGAATAGCAACGCAGTTCCGAGACGTCCTAATATTCAAAGGCGCTCAAAAAGAATTTACGCAATAGAATTGCAAAAAAAAAGCACCCTTTATCCGAGTACATACAAATACCCCCTTGACGCTGTTTGTGGAATTCTATTGCGTTAGTTCTCGTTGAGCATCTTTGAGAAAATTTGGATGTCTTTAAACAATTAAATTAGTTTTCGGTCTCACGTTTCATACATATATTCAAATCGTTAAAATAACAAACAAATACTACTTACATGCACAAATTTCACACTAATTAATAAATATTGACCACATTTAGATAACTATCAAAACTTTTATTTTTGATTTGTACATTTCTTTTAAATTCTACTTGTCAACCAGGACTGCCAAGAGAAATCCCGGGCCCGGGGAAAAATAATTTCGGGCCCTATGACAAACTAAAAATCAAAACTATTAGAAAAATACGGGCCCTGGAACTTTACCCCGGCTCTCCCCCCCTCCTCCATCTCGTCGGCTCTGTAGTCAACCAGGTATCAAAGCAAGAAATTGCGTAAAACACTTGGATTTCATAAAATTAAGCTTCTGACCTTAAAATATTCCGACATAGAATGAAATGAAATGGAACAAATTGAAATTAAGAATACGAATTCTTTGTATTTCGACCGAATGTTTTCCGTGAAATTTTATTTTGTAATAAGTAAGTATTGACTTATTTATAGAAAATTATTTATCTTCTAAGCTATGTATGTATGTATTTACGAAAAGAATTCTAAAATTTTCAGCCAGCTATTTGTTTTTGTAAATGTTTGGTATCTCACAAAATTGATTTTGGATAAAACATTATATGATTTATAATTAAAAAAATTTACACACTGATACATTTATAAACATGAATTCGTCATCAAAGTAACAATTTTCTGTAATTTGACACGCAAGAAAGTGATCTGACTGTGACAACGACCGAGTGAAAAAAGGAAAATGCACGCTATTCCCTATGCGACACAACAACCCTTAGTTTCATTGCTTCAACATTGTTAGCAAGTGAGTAATTTAAAAAAAAACTGTTTCGAAATTATTCTAAGAAATAAAAATTTGGAAAATACCTAGACAACGCTAATCTGCGTGTATTCGTATTTTTAAATTCGACTTCACATATACAAAATATAGAGCATAAATTCTGAAACAGTTTATGTAACAAAGTCTGCTGGTCGACTGAAGATTTATTTTAGCACCGGCGCGCTTATTTGTAATAAAACATAACATACAAAGTTTGTGTACTTTGTGTTACTTTTGAAGTCGTAAACTGAACGTAAACGAATATTCATACACAGGCGGGTTGTACTCGTATATTGCAGGTGATTAAACAAAATTTTATTACTTACTAAATACTGGCTTTGATGTGTTTGACTTTTGTTTATAAACGAAATATCCCGCGTATTTTCATTACGTATAATACTTGTGGGGTTGTTTCTAACCAGAAACCTACATACATACATATGTATGTACACTGAATCTACACTTAAATCATCGGATACGGATTCACAGGTTTAATTGATAAGACCAAACTGAAAACATACACTTTCGAAATGAACCAATGTAAATATTTGAGGGTCGAAATCGTACCAAACGTTCTATTTCATCGTTGTTTTCGAACGAGAACATATTTATTTATTCACGAATTTCAACCGAAGTTTCAGTGATAAATCTACGGTGCTATCCGACATTGAGTGACTTAACAACTGCTAAATCTAATTCCACTATCGAATATTGTCAATACCACCACACAAATATTGTCAAACGCGTTTATTTTTATTTTTAACAAGAAAGGAAATGTGACATATTTTGATACATTTAAGGTAATTGTGGAAAAGCAGAATCTCAGAAACAAATTATTTAAACATACATATGTATGTTCATAGGCGAATCCAAGAGGGGTGTTATGAGTGCTATGCCCCTCCCCCCTCGTTGATGAATTTAATTTAATATATATGTACATACTTTTTCTTTGATTTTACATATTTAAATACATTATTCCAAATAGATTTTGATTTGTATAAATATATTTTGGTTCTTACTATTTTCATTTTCTATTGTTTCTATTACGATATTTTCAGGTAGATAAAAGTTTAATGCAAGATGAAAGTGACGCGCTATTATATATGTAAAAATAAGCCAAATTACAAATTATGGCTTTGAACAAGATTTTTTTATTAATTTTTATTATATTTTGACAATTTCTGAATCCGTTAGTGTGTGTATGTACATGTGTTCTTATCATATTTCAAATCAATCTTGAACAAATTTATTGAAATATTGAATATGCATTTATCGTTTTTTTCATTATAAATAAAACTATGTATACTTCTACCATATTTATTACTATTAATTTAAAACGATTCAACAAATAAAATCACTAAAACTAGCCAGAATTTAGTTAAATGTCAACAAATTCGGCACTCATGATGAGAGCAATCTAATTGTTGTTTCAAACCACCAGAACTTAGTCAATGTTTACTAGCCTCGCGTTGCCGCTCTTTGCCACATTTTCTTTGAAATTTGCCGCTCTAAATGGAAACTCGTAATACTCTGCGACTATCAATAACAACACTTAAACTATTCTTCGAAATCAATTATACACTAGCGTATTTACAACAACGGTGAATAAATGACGCGATTAAAATCAAAATCGTATTGAATATATACATATGTATATGAAGCTAAATTTAGAAAATATCTGAGTGAAAACGCCTAGATGTCAGTTCAAATAAAACACAAATTGCTCAATTTTTAACATATGTATGCTCATTGAAATCATGACCAAATGAAAAAAAAGTAATCAGTACCGTGTGTTAGTGTAAGTTTTGTAAGATTTTCCCAAAATTTTCCGCACCGGACCGGACCATTCGACAGGAAATAGTCACACTAGTTTGAGGAGCGCTGTCGAAAGGACAGTGTGTAGTATTTGTAAGACTCGAGGACATAATTAACGTCACACAAATAGTGGTTCAAGTGCTATCCACTGTAGTGTTTATTTATTCAGGGCGGCCGCAAACAAAAAAGTAACGCCGGTCTGTCACGTCACCTCCGGCCACTTAGCAAACAATCATTACGCTAGAATATTTATTTATTATTTATATATATATATATATATATATATATATATATATATATATATATATATATATATATATATATCCATCAAAAAGCCCGATCGGGACGAAGCTAACGAAACCACCCTACGAAATATATTAGTAGACGTCCCGTAATTTCATATACATACACAATCTTGCCGAGAGTTTCCAGAGGGCGCCTATGTGTGTGTAATTAATACAGTCCCGATAGCCCGTATCTGGTAAACATGTCGAGGATCTGCTGCTCGTCAGAGATGACTCTAGGGACGCTGCTAGCAAAGTGGATAACTCTGGGTGAGCTGTTAACCGGTGATCGCAACTTGTGCTAGTTTGCGGCACTCGTATCCGATTTGCGGAATTAATTAACTGCTATCGCTGCACCACGCACGTGCATACGCTAATTAAAACGGCACCTGATCAAACAGTTTGTCTTGAGTTCGCCTATACTCTCACCGTCTCTCTATTTATTATAATTGAAATATAATATAACGGCCGTATACCGGATTCGTTATCCGGCCAAAGATGCGCCATGTTAGCCGAGAATGGACCACGCTTCGAATGAGCTCTTTGAATGAAATTCACGATAAAAATCTATTTGATTTCCATTCTAGATTGATACCAACACATCGAAGGAATACACAATGCAACGAAAAAATGCATACGTGCAATTATACCTATAATTAAGAATGATTGACTTTGTTGAGCAATCATGCAGTTTAAGGTACGAACTATCAGAATGTTTTTTACTAAAACGTAAAATTATATAAATTTATATACATCGCTGTAAATAAATATAAATCAAAAACAAAAACGTTGAAAACAATATTAATTATGAAAAGTGTCCCTACATATCTATGTACTAATATACAAATAATACGTACGTACATATGTATAGGCTGGGGCGAAAAATGAATTTTGAATTTCCCAATATGGACCAAGTGGAAAACATGCGTCGTATCAGAAAAAAGTCAATTCTAAGCGATGCCCTGTGGCCGATTTAACCATTCGGCTAAATCGTGATATTTAAGCCTGCTTATAGTTCATTAAATTCATAAATTGTTTTGTGCTTAGAACAGGGAACCCCAACCTTATAAATAGGAGAAGTGAGAAACAATATTTAAAGAACATTTGGTAATGGACTGGAGACGCGCCGATGCTGGTGTTTACCTTATGTAAAAATACATCCCTCGTAAGATTTTTTTAATATGAAATAACCCCGTTTATATGATAAGGGTGAATAAAAAAAGATAAACTACTAAGTGGTGCTTAAACTAGAAAGAAAAACTACGAAAATCATTAAAAATCACGATTTTAATGGGCTGGTGGGTGTGCAAATAGTTTTTGCAGATTTTGTCAAATTTAATAGTCTTTTCAAATTTAAGCTGTTTCCAAATTCCAAAATTCGCTGTTTTCGATGTATGTAGACACATTACGTATAAATTTCTGATGTAAAATTATTACACATGTGCAATTTTTTTTAAACTGGATTCCAACAAGTTATTTTCAACCGGCCCACCATACATTTTGAAATTCCGAAACGGCCCATTTCCCAAAACGTCTAGGGAGCCCTGGCTCAGAATAAAGGTAAAAACCCAAAAAAGCTCAATTTTTTTTAAAAGCCGCTTCCACCATACAAATAAATGGCCGTTTTCAACGTGTCACGATTTATACGGGAATTCCTTGCAAAACAGCAACTTTGAATTATCGTTAAACAGTCAAAACTTATCATAATCGACCCAATTAAAATGAAATAAATGATTAATAAGTGTTCATTCTTTTAAATATAAAAGTAAAATAATCGGAACTATTCCAAAAAAAATAAATATAAATGTATATTATTGTATAAAGTAGGTTTTTTTCATATATGTACTACATTTACGGTGACCAAAATAAAGGACATATAAAGAATCGTTTTATAACTTTATAAAATGCTTTATAAGTTTATAACATATGTACATGTATATGTATGTATTATTATAAATTATTAGCATATCAAATTTAGAATTTTAAATGGTCAATTTATTACACATTATTGAAATTTAAAATATATTTACCGCTCGAATTAGTACGTTTAGATTAATAATATATACTAAGATAGAAAAACCAATGATAATAATATCATGGAAAAAAGTATATTTTTGACTTTGAAAATTTGCTAGACAATTAAAACTATTTTAATTTAAAAACAAGTATTTCAAAGCATTGAAAAGTCACAATCAATAGAAAAAACATAAGACTATCGATTACAATATTCTATTTTGTCATAGCAATACTAGAATTTGAGCTAAGACTGTAAAAATTGCGCATTTTTTAAACGCTTATAATATATATCTCATAAACAAAAAAAAAAAAAAAAAATCATTGTCATATTCGAATTTAGTGGTTCATATTTAGTAAATATTGATTTATCTCCGCTCCGGTATTTAATTTTGTTGCTCGGTGTAATCAAAATTAATAAAGGACAAAAGGGCAATTTTAGAATATAAATAAATAAAAAGGACAGACCAGTGAAATAAAGGACCATCCTCTTAAATAAAGGACGTACATATGGTCAACGTAACCAAATTGGCTATATACATATGTATATCTGAAAACATCCTACTTTTTTGAAATTTTGACACAGATTGGCACAGGTTTTAATTTTTTTATTTAACGTTTCCTTGATATGACGCAAATTTTCCACTGGGTCCATCGTAGAAAATGCGCCCTCTATGTATAGACATAATACAAACAAGAAAAAAATTATACATGTATTTTTAATAAAAATATGCTTACGAGTATGAGTGTTTTTGCTGGTTAAACGGTTATTCTACCTTTGCTGAAATAAAAAAAATGTTCTTTTATTTTACGTAAATTAAAAAAATATACATGTATACATACAGTAAACAATGTGCTAAACTCACCAACTGCATGTGGTCTCCATAGCGACATTGTGAGCGAATTTTCATATTCTTCAATATACATATATACGAGTATGTAAGCGCATATATCACACAACTGACACAATCACACAAACACTGATATTAATAGGCAACGCCTTTCAAAACTTGATATTTAAAAGTAATGATTTTATTACCACACGCGAAATAAAATGGCGACGGTACTCGACGAAAAATCGTTATTATAAAACGCGCACGTAAACCACTTTATTCACTTTGTAACACAAAACGCACTAGTACAAGTCAAATATGTTGGTATTTATATGAGAAAATTATAAAATAATCGTGCGCCAAACTAATTTCATGACGATGATATTCAAAACAGTCGTACCTAATCGTTCGTTACTTGTCGACTAAATTTGAATAAAAAAATAACAAGTGAATTCAATAAATTAAATTGAAACAAGTGAAGTGTGTGCCTTTGTTCAATTTCAAACACGAAACCCATTCGTGGTCGAGGATATATTTAGGCGGCGATTTCCGGAATGAACAGACATTTTATGATCGTTATTATTAATGTAATGAAACAATTTACTGGCAGATCTGCAAATAGGATCCATCCCATAAACATATGAATGTAGTATTTTGACTATTTCAACCTATCGTTTCATCATTAAACGCTATTTATTCGTTATTCTAATATATTTAGTGGTGTAGTGATAATTATTTACATATTTTAAAACATTTTCGATGTTGGTTTTTATAATTGTTTACATTATTCAATACTGTTTATTAGTATACACGATTAGAGAGAATGGTACTGAAATTTTTGTACATATATAAAACAAATAAATATATCTACATATGTGATACTTTCATTGCTAACTTTATGAAATTGCAATTGATAAAACATAATCAAATATTTTTTGCAGAACTATTTCCAATTGAAATGCTTAATTATTTCTGATAAATTAAATTTTTAACAAATCGTTTGTAATTCTAATTGATAAATTGCCCATTTTCATAAGGTTTTTTAAATCACAATTTTCCTATGGAAATATCATAAAAAATATATGAATACAATAGCGCTTCATAGCATATTCAGCCACACTTTAACTATCCTATACGTTTGAGTTTTCCTTTTTCTAGTCTACGATTTATTTAGACCGATTCGTATTCAGTTAGTGGTGTCACACGAGAGACGGTCAGGTTGTACCAGCGTGACCGAAATCAGCTCTCGTTTTAATATTTAGCACCCCCCTTTGAAATTCAAAAACGCTCCCGAGAGACACGGAAAGGACCCCTTGTTCCTTTTAAGAATTCGCACCGCGGAGGACGCTTTGCTCTGAATTGAATATTCCATATGCTGAAGTAGACGAAATTTATTATTTTCCCTATACGTGCGATCCCTAAATTTGACTTGGGTATATATTCGTAATATAATTAAGCGATGATGGCGATATGATGCGCTTCTGTGCAGAGTCGCTTGTCACGTAGGTTATAAATGATAACAGGGCCGTTCGGTCTATCGGAAAGCGAGGGATAGGCTTGCCCCAGGGCGGCCTCACCAATTTGGCCGCCTCACTAAAATATTCATCGGTCACGGCTCACGTTTATGGTAAAGTGGAGGTGCACTCGCGTGACGGAGATGACGTGGCCAGAACCCTCTCGGATCCTGGAGCAACCCCATACGCGCGTGACCTCTCATCTTAGCACACAATTTCATCAAACTTCATTTACGCGGAGTGGTGAATTCGTAAAACACATCTGGACTCGTCTGGAAATCCAACTGACTTTATATTTTTAAAAGATTAGACTGCATTGTACATACAATGGTGCGGCAAAGAAAATTGTCAACTTCTAAAACTAATTTAAATAGTAAAAACTCATTTATTTTTTTAAATTATTAATATGAGTAGTTTTAAAATACTATGCAATTGAATTTATAGCTGAGGTGTAAGGCTATAAAGTAAGTTTTGTGATGTTGTTGTACAATTTGTGCAGCAAATTGATTATTTCGTTCGTTTCTCTAACATAAATCCCAATTGAAATGTTAAACAATTTCATGTATTTCATATAATACGTATGCGCGTTTAAAAAAATGCATTAAAACTTTCAGTCCCAAGCTCTAGAAGTTTTTACATTCAATGAAATATATACGGTTGAATGTATGAATGTACATATATATTATGTATGAAATTAGGGTGGAGTGCATTTGGGCGAATGAATGAATATTCAAATACCAATTTTCCTGAAGAAAAAGATCTTCGATCAATGTGTCTTGCCAGTGATTACGTATGGATGTGAAACTTTGGCATAGACCGCCAGAATGTTGCATAAAGTTCTGTGCTTTCAAAGATGTATGGAACGATGTATGCTTGATATAAAGAAGAGAGATAGAAAACGGAATACGTGGGTTAGAAGTATGACAAAGTGGCTGATGTAATGGTGAGAGTAAAGAAATGGCAATGAGTGGGTCACGTAGCCAGAAGAACGGACGATAGATGGACGACAGAAATGTTCGAATGGAACCCAAAAGAATGTTAAAGAGAATAAGGAAGGCCACTAGGGAGGTGGGTGGATGAAATCAGAAAAAAATATGTGGGATAAGATGGATGACAGTTGGCCAAAAAAAGACGAATGGAAGCGTGTTGGAAAAGCCTTGCAAAAACATTAATTTTAGAGTTACCGTTTTTCTTCCAAACATCGCTGATATATGTAGAAATATGCAAAATTTGTGTACATATATGTACATACATACTTACATACATATATTTGCACCTTAATGCAGGAAATGCCTATGTCATATTGTTACATTTGTGGTATACCTATATAGTCATTTATTGTCACTTGATGAAAAAAAAGTAGCATTGTTATTTTATATATCATTAATGAGCCGTTACATTTGAAAGTGGCAAAAGTCCAATTTTCAGTTCCAAAAATACTATTTCTGTTTGACTTAGTTCACAAATTTTTATCTTGCCACTTTCAAATATAACGGCTCATTTGTATATTTAATTCGTTTTACATACATTGAATGACATATGCATTTATAGCACTAAAAATACGATAATTTTCAAGTACATGCTTTCGAATATTTAGTTTTAATTTTTCAAATTTTATTATATACATTTCTTACACGAAAGTCCATATTTATCTTCATATGTTCATATATTTGAAGTTATCGTTTATAGAATTACTTTCTGCTCATACTATGTATGTAATTGTGATTGCGAAAGTGCATTGTTTCATATTTAAAGTCATCGCATTTCCTTGATTTTCTCGAATGGAAAAACTGAGGGCAAATAAATGAAAAAAAAATAGTAATAATTCATATATGAATGGGCCAAGTCCCGCTAGTCCGCCTGTCTATTCGCGTCAAACGGATCCAGAGTAAGGAGGATGCATATTTGATGTGGTGTTTTACCTGGGCGACGGGGTCCCGAGGGTCTCCCATCTCCTTCATCCCCTCCTTCTTCCACCACAGTTATATTATTTAGTTCCAACGTCATACTCGAGGGCCCCGACCCGCCAACAAACCGCAAATTGAATTGCCGATAAAACTCTCCGCTGTCTCCGTGCCCCGCGAACAACTCGAGGAATGACGTCTTCATATCGTATGATCAATCCAATTTGTTTCCACACACATTTCAGTAAATTCTAAAATAAATTATCAAATATAAAAATTTATATACATATGTATTTCCAATTAAGTATGAATGTTATTTTTATATTATGACGTGCTCTAGATTCTGTTTGAATTAGTTCGCCTTAAAACTGATAAAAGTTGAAAATAATATTAGATAAATCATAGCCTGGGCATCGGGGGGGGGGGGGGGGGACAGCCGTGGCTCTAGCCCTGGGGCCCAAGTCACGAGGGGTCCAACAGCGAGATAATTTTTTTAAATTTATTACGAAATTGAGAAGTATCTTTCGTCTTCGTAATTCATAGTTATGTTAGAGTAGTAACTTGTCGTTTATACCTTAGCTATTGTTTTTACACCATGACTTTTATTTGAAACTTGTGAAAGCATATGTTATCACTTATCAGGTGATCCTCAATCTTATTACTCCTAGTGTGAATTGTGAAAAATATTTATGACATGATTTTTAATTTAAATTTTCAACTTTTTTTGGGGGCTTAAGGATGCTAGTCCTGGGGCCCGGCCCGGCTTGGGATGTGCAGGCCATGAGATAAATTGCCTCTACATATACATTATATATGTATGTAGTTCAAGTATTTCTATAGATATTAATTATATTATAATGTTACGTGTTTTTTGAATTTTACTATTAAATACCATTTAACATAAATATTTATGTAGTTGATTCAAAATTTTCATTTCATTTATGTTGGACAATATATAAAAATCATTCTTTGCAACACGCCTTCAATTACTCAAGTATTTTTCCCAGCTACATACATACATATATAAAAAAAAAATCTTCAAAGCATTGAATAATGATAGATATGAGATATATGTTTGTATATAATTACTACAACTACTACTAAGATAAATGATCGAACAATAGAAATTTAAAGAAAAGGACCAACAGAATGGATCTATATGATGGGGAATATTAATCAATATAAAAAAAGGAATTACAGGAATAGTTGGTAGAACAGAGATTAATGTAAAATAATGCAGAATTACGGATGGATTTGATTACACATTGAAATAGGATCTTACTTAAAGAACTATCAATTATATAATTCAAAAGCAGTTGGAATATATGTAATTTACTGATTATATTTACTGATGAAAAGAATTACAAACAGTACAAGTAAATTCGTCTTTTTAAATATGAGAAGAACTTTGGGAAATTTTCTCCTGCTCTTATTATTTTTCTATCCGGATAATAATTTTCAAACGCTTGTTATTGAGAATGCACATATAAAAGCATCAATGGTAAGTTGTTCGATAGATATAATATTTCTACTAATTCTAATACCAAAGTATATATCTACATATGTACATAAGTACAAAGTACAAAATTTGTCTCAGACCGTGTTTAATTGAATTTTTTGGCTTTAGCTTAGCAAAATGCTTATACAAAATGTTCTGTGCGATTTGCACATCTCATAAATATTGAAAGAAAATTAACTGAATTTAAATTCTAGCAGTCGTGGGTGTCGGTACGCTTTAATTTCACATCTTTGGCATCCCGAAGCTCGCGCAAAAGCATCCGTAATTCGCCGACTTTAAAGTCTGCTTTAAATTTAAAATATCGAAATATAGTCTACGGGATGGAAGAAAGAGTCTGCGGCCCACCGCATAAATTATGCAGCGCCTTCCGAGGAACATCTTCCTACCTAACGGAAACGGTTAATAAAAAATAATACCCTCCTCGTTGCGTTTGTTCGCCAGAAGTGAAATCAATTTACATAATCGACTCGTCAAATATGCACGAAGTTATCAGAGCCGGGGGGGAGTCAGCCAGTCAGTCAAACGGGACGGGGAAAAACCGACCGGAATTTTCTCTTGCGAATGAGGTGGGCATTAACGAGTGGCTGTTGATATGACAGATGTAGAGAGAGCTTCCGGGGAATGTCTGAGGGGGCCCCCGTGGATTGAGAGACAGGCTCGGCCGCCATGTCGGGGCCCCCGGGAGGTGTCACCTGTCTGCGAGACGGGCTTACCGCCAAAACCCACGGAAACACCTCGCGAATTACGTGTATTCGAAAGAACTGACAAATGTAACTGAATTACATCTTTATTGATATTGCAGATATACATACATACATATGTATACTATAATATGATTTATATGTACTCGAGATTCGGGAAATCTCAATGGCATCTAATTTACATATAAGCAAAACATCATATGACAGTTAAATTGGAAATTTCATTCTAGTAGATCGAATATAGAGGCTAAATACTTAATTTTGGGTACTCAAACCCATCGTATATAATACCTGCAAATGTATGTACATATATTTTTAGGTACTACAGTACCTCAATCAAACCAGTTTTTGTAAGAAGGAACTATAGACGGGGACAGGCAGTACCTGTAAAAACTTTAGTAGATTCAATAAATTAATTATTATGAATGTAAGTTGTGTTTGAATTTTTTAAAGTCTGTAGAGTACATACATATGAGCTGCGTCATATTTGAAAGTGGTGTAAGTCCAATTTTGAAAAAAATGAGTTCATTCTAAAATTAGGTAAACATGGATGCCGTTTTGTAAATTCATGAAAATACCAAATCAAAATAGTATAATATCACCATGAAATGAACAAAATAAATTTAATTTAATTGTACCTACAACTGTTATTGTTGAAAATGGCTTGAGTCCAGCTTCTATAAAAATATTTAAGTTGATGATTTATTAGCCAGCAATATATTTCTGAAGTTCCCGGGATCAAGTCTTGGGTTGGTCTTGATTGAAGAAAATTTATTCGAAGTATTTCTGCAGTCCTGCAAGTCAGATTTGGATATTTGTGACTCCAAGTAGATGTTTTCCTATAAGAATTTTCCAATTTATCCGTTTTCATTGTTGAAACGACTCCTCATCAAATTGGCAAAACCATCCTTCCCACTATGTCACCACTATTTGAATATGATTTCAAATTTATAATCTATAAATTTATAAATGTACAATGTGGTGTCACTCAAGGGCAACCCGTAATGGCATCATAAGAAAATATAAATTATAAAAATACCCTTTCACTAGTAGTTTGGAGTTGACACCCCCTTCGTGGTTGATTTAGAATATTCATTCAGAATTTATGAATACTTGAAACATATTGACAATAACATAAAAACTCAAGATCATACTATAACTTACAATGACAAAACAGAAATATAAACATGGCATTGATGTGGCAAAAAATTCTTCAATCCCCTGATAATAATATACATAAATTTCAAATAAAACAAACATATCTACATCAAAAAGTTTCAAATTCGTCTTGAATTCAAATTCAAAATCCTTACAATAAATTGATTATTTGTTGCTCTACTGGCAGAGTGACGGCTATATATGTATGTACGTATGTATATGAAATATATGGTCTCAGATCCTCATTTGGTTTCCTTAAATTTTACGAAATATCAATGTTGACAGTTTCTGCTGTAAAATACAATATACATATATCAAAAGGGAAAAGTTTCAAATGACTGAAAAAAACAGAAAATAAGTAAATAAGATAATTTTTAACGAGGGAAAATGCTGTTTCAAACAATACGAGTACAACGTATTATTAGGACCAAAAAAGGGATTTCGACGTGGGCATATTTGAGTCAATTCGTGTTTAATTTAGCAATTAAAACGTACGGAACCGGTTGAGTTGAGCACAATGCGTGGAAATATAATATAATATAAGAGTCCGGGAGCGGGTTTATTTCCCGGAATGGCGTATTTAATTAGGAATATTATAAAAGAGCTTTTTATGTTAGAGTAAATAGGCGAAAAGCGTTCGTTGTTCGCTAGGCAAAGCGTTGGGAATTAATTCCGAACGTTTAGTCGCTATGAAAAGGCTTGTTCTGGTGCTTTGGCTCGGCGGCCCAAACAAAAAGAGTACCGGCCAGATCCCCTGTTTGCTTATGCGTCTCCCACCCCTTTTCCTCCCCCACCTGTACTCCATAGAAAGGGGAGTTAAGAGGAAGTCCCGTGATTACATTGAAAATATTTTAAAATATCCATTTTATACGATTTCACGATTTAAATAAATACCTCCTCACGTGAACGATCAAATAACATTTTTGATCATAATTATTTATAACAATTCATGTATGTATTAAATACATATACATATTTGCATTAAATTTCAAGTTATATACATAGTTATAATTATATTTAAAAATCAATGAATAATTGCTTAAAATAATTTCTTAGGTTTTCCCTTTTTAATCGTATGAAATATGAATGTAAAGCACCTTCACATTTAACTACATGTCTTTCCAAAAATATTTATGTACTTATTATATGATAAGCATTTTATAGTATGCCATGTAAAGTATATGTTAAAATCCAAGTGAACATTACGTTCGATCATGAACATACTAGCTTGTTCATATACGCACCAATTTGGTCAGTTAAAGTGTTTACAAAATAACAAATTGACAAACAAACTATTTGCTCATGCACAAGCTATCAGGCATAAGTTAAGTATTCTCAATAATTTGGCTCATTTATTGCAATATTTTTTATACTAGCGGAGACGGGAATTATAGAAACGTTTTAATGTTGTTTCCATAAAATTTTCCTTTTATGTAAATACTTGGTCAAAACCTTTGACATCTCAAAGGTTTTGACAGCTCAAAAGTTTTGAGAGCCATACGTTTTATGTGACACCTGGTGAGTCAATTTAAATATAGCTTTTGACTATTGTCACTTAAATTAAAACAAATAGTTCGTGTATGAACAAACCAGTATGTTCATGAATGAATATACAATGTACATACATACATACATAAGTGATCCGATTAATATAAATATTTATCCAGTAATTTTTCACGAATGGTCAGTAAAATTGAACAATGAAATCGGCCAGTAAAATTTCTTTCACATACCGATAAAAAAGATAGATGGTCATATATCACATTATTTTGTATTAAAAATCATTCATAGAATCTGCCCAAATCAACTAATGGATTATCTTAATGTTAACAGTTGGATATGTTAAGTGAAATTATGTATAATAGCAGTGACATCATAATTACACTGGCGTTTCAGTGAATTCATATCCAATTACACATTCACTGGGTATATTTATATTTTCACTACGAAAATGACATATTTACTGGCCCCTATTAGTGAAATTATAATTTTTGAGAATTGAATAATAGTTAAATACCAACTTAAGATCATTTTATAGAATACTTTACGATTCAATAATTAATTGATATTACATAATACATATGTATGAAAGTTTCTGATTACGACGACCCGAATGACGCTTTTACATTCAACCACAACTGAATTAAACACATTAATTATCGTTGAATTAAAAAAATATTTTATTTTCATTTTGAGTTCACTCGTGTCAAAATTTCTAAAAACTAGTTTTAATAATCAATAGCTCAAGTTATTAAAACACTCTACTTTGTCAACATTTTCCAATTTATTGAATTATAATTTCACTAGTGAAATTATATATTAAAAAGTTGATTTTGTAATTCTATTGTTACATCCGCAATCACTATCTGAATCAGTGAAATTATAATTTCGACGATAATATGTGTTTCATTCAGTTTGGGTTGAATGTAAAAGCATCATTCGCGTCGTCGTAATCAGAAACAGTATTTTCATAGTACATACGTAATATCAATTCATTATTGAACCGTAAAGCATTTATAAAATAATCTTTAGTTGGTATTTCGCTCATTCAACTGCCAAAAATTATAATTTCACTAATAGGGGCCAGTGAATACGTAATTTACCTAGTGAAAATATAACTATACCCAGTTAATGTGTAATGGGATATCAATTGACTGAAACGCCAATTTCAATGTAACAGATACACAATTCTCATATTAGTTACATATTATGTATGTCACTTGTATGTACATATGTATATGTATACCAGTGTCGTGCGGTGACTTTTCAACCAGTGATGCTGTCCAAAAAACGATCAATTTTTATTTTAAATTTAATTTAATTTTTTGCAAAATTCATCAATAGCTAAATTTAAAAAAAATTCAGTATTTTTTAATTTATTAACAATATTTTTTCGAATGATATTAAGGCTAAGGCAGACAGTCTATCTTTGTATACCTTGTCTCAAAAATTCATAAAAATATCATTCTATAGTACAGATTCTTTGAACACCTCAAACATTCAAAATTTTGAACCAAGCGAAACACTGCCCGAATGCTGTATATTTGCGAAAGTCAAATATAGAAAAGTAGATACCGGTAGATATATGAGAGAATTAAGTTGAAGCGTTCTTGACTGCGGTAAGTGGAGCAGATTAACAGAGGGTGGGCGGTCGGTTTGTCCGGGTCGGGTAAATATGAAATGAAATATGCCCTCTCGTCCAGCGAACGATAAACACGGCTTGCCCAGGTATCCAAATATCAGCCGTCTGTTGACACGGCGAATCTGCAAAGTTCCCTTTGCGATGGTCATACACACCTTTAATCATTCAAAGCAAATAGGATTTGGCCTGTCCGGCTCGGGAGGGCCCGCTCAAATATTATACCCCACTTGCGAGAGAGTGCGAGACCACGCGAACCGGCGCTTATTTGTTGGCGCAAATTAATGTTTACCAAAGGAAATTAGTGCCGAAAACTATACGCCGCTCAAACACCGCGCAGGTTCCTTATTAGCCCCGTCTCTGACGAAGCCCACCAGAAAAGGGATTGCAAGGGCTTTTTGAGCCGGGACTCGCTCCGCTAATGCCATTTTGAATAACTAATGTCTCCTCACTTTGAAGTGTCACGCTCGACCGAATGTACCCCTGCTAAATTCAAAAACTATGCATTTTCTCGCGTTCAGAGTTATATCACATGCTGATAAGCGAAACTTGAATATTTGCATAAAGCTTTTGAACGTTGAGCCTTGAGCTCTTTAGCTTAACACCCCATATACATATATGCACATAAATACAGTCAACCCCTCCCAAGTAGATCGACTCTTTAAGAAAATATTTTTAAAAAATCAAAACGGGGATATAGCACAATCATTTCCACAAACCCTTTGAATCATTTCCACCGAGTATTAAAAAAGTTGAAAATATTGGGATGCGGTGCATCCGCTCTAAAATCGTCAGACAAATTGAACGACAGATTAACGGACGGCTGCTTTAAATGCAATTCTCATCTTCTCGAATGATTGATTGCACATCAGATGACGGGTAACCTTTCGATGTGCAAAGATGCAATTATTAAAATGGTAATTATTAAAATTGAGTTGGATCTTTCAGGCGAATTTAATAAGGCAAGATTCGATAAGTTCCGAATCTTGCCTTATTAAACTGGCCAGAAAGATCCAACTCAATTTTAATAATTGCATCTGTGCACATCGAAAGGTTACTCGTCATCTGATGTGCAATCTATCATTCGAGAAAACGAGAATTACGTTTAAAGCTGCCGTTCTGTTGATCTGGCGATTTTAGAGCGGATGCACCAAACCCAAAATATTGTTATCTTGTGCTTCAGCTATCTTAAAGTTCAGGTCCCGACCGGAATCTAGTAAATATTCGATTAGATCTGGGTGGTTATTAAAACCTAGATCGACCATCTTCTGCTAGATTTTCTGATTATCTAGCTTGATTATTGTGACAGATCCAACTAATCGGCATCTTCCTCCCCCCTTCAATTTCTCGCAAATTATTATTTCTAGCATCTCGAAATTGTTGATTACTATAAATATGCTACCGACATACGGGTGATCGTCACCGCACCGAATGTTAAAAGTCGAAAATGTTCGTTTACCATGCATACATGTGAAAAACGGTTAGTATACATATCAGTGGCGTACAGTAAAAGTCTCTCTCCCCCTGTCGTACATCCTCACTTAATTTGCGCGAGCAGGATACAACAGGAACAAGAGGAACAGGCTTTTCCTCCCGTATTCTGCGCGTGCACATTAAACAAGGCTGTATGACAAAAAGAGAGATAATTTCACCGCATGCCACTCATATACATATATTATATACATATACATAGTACCGTTTACCATGCACCCTTTTTTTTTTTGATCTTTCGACTTCAGATCTTTCGATTTTTTGCCTTCTGATATTTGCGTTTTCGGGCTTTTCACTTTCGGTCCCATGAGGTAGACCCCCTACATACATACTTTTGTGAAATTACTTATCGCAAATTCGCTTAATATCGAATTTGTTGATTCTTGATTACACACATACATATCAGTTTGTCCAATATGACTCCTATTGTATTTGTATAATGTATAAAATGCTTTATATATTGTATTGATCGATTGACTGTATTTTTCTGTTTAAAGTGCACTCGTCACTTCTATGAAATAAAATAAAATATAATAATTAGCATTGTGGTCGGTCGTTTGGCCTACAAACTCCAAAAGAAATCAATCTGAATAGTAATATTTTTTTTACTAACCTCTTCTTAGTTCAGAATCGATTTTGTCGTCTAACGAAGTTTGGGTTTTTATCCGATCGTTTTCAAACTTTGCGAATTTGCTCGGTTTGGTTATCAATATATGTAAGTGGAAATGACGTCCGCAATTAACATGGTGAAAAATAATCGTAATAGACAAGTTTGAAAATACTGCATTTTCCTGCGCGAAAATACTGCATTTTCTATCGTCCACACTGTTCTGATCGTTTTTTTCTATTTTCGCCCCGCTCTCGCTATGGCAGATTGAGCACTTTGCCATACCCATGATCAAAGTTTACGGAGAGAATTGGTGATTTCTTAATTAGGTTTTTTTTACATATTGTCTTATTAATGTTAATATTCGTATTTTTTGTCATACGGATCATTTTTTGAATGATATTTTCAAAACAATTGAATAGTTATCGAATGAGAATATGTATTTCTGAAATGTAAAACAAAAGCTATTATTGCACGTTTCAACAATAGTTCAAATCCCACTTTAAAGGTTTCGTTATTACTTTCGACTTTTATATAACACACATGTGTGGCGAATTAAGAAGTGTCGTTTGGTTTGTTTTTTAGGGCAGTGGCATTAAATCGTGGCGGTCCCATTGTGTCTTACGATAAATAGCTACAACCGGCCGGGGAAAAACGTTTGGGATTTTCGCATTTGCAGAGCCCCCATCGGGTTGCTACCCACTCTCATATTTGAAATCCAATGTGCAATTCTGGGGATTGTTTTCACGGCGTAAGCACAGCGTGAATTACAGTTCTTTTTGAAAACGGAAAAGCTCGCGCGCACCCTCCGCTCTCTTAACCGGACATTGTACTACGTTTGTTGTAAAAGCAAACATTGGCATTTCAATTTTTCATTTAAAATATTTAATAAGAAGCTCTATATATTTCTGTTAATTTGAGACTATCTGCTACTACATATAAGGAACTTGGAACACTACAATTTGAAAATAAATTCTTGCATAAGAAATATCTATATACAGTCTTAAAAGTATATCTACATTTTATGTAACAAAAGACAATATAAAATAGATTTTTAAAATAAATGAAGTTTCTTTTATTCTTCTACAAACACGTCAACTTATGTCATCTTTACAAACACGTGAAATTATATCATCAAAGCTGAATTATTCAAATATATTTGAATTCAAACAAATACAACAAACTTGAACCATTCAAAGTCTATACATATTTCAGTGAAATTATATCAGCAGTTAAATCATAATTATAATGACGTTTCAGTGAATTCATATCAAATTACACATTCACTGGGTATATGTAGTTATATTTTCACTACGAAAATTACTTTTTAGTGAAATAATAATTTTTGACAATTGAATGATAGTGAAATACTAACTTTTAAGAGTATTTTATAGAATACTTAACGATTCAATAATTAATTGAAATTACGTAACATGAAAATAAAGTTTTTGATCACGACACGAATAACGCTTTTGCATTCACCCCAAACTGAATGAATATTTTCATCGAAATAGAAGAAGACTTTATTTTCATTTAACGTTTAGAGTTCACTTATTTCAAAATTTTCTAAAAACTAGTTTTAATAATCAATAAAGCTTAAATTATTAAAACAGTCCATTTTGTTAGAAATTTTCAATTTATTGAATTATAATTATTATATGTAACTGAGGTAGTTATCTTAAGCTAAGACTATCTACGACTACTTAATTCTAAAATTTAAACTAACTTAGCCTATATGCATCTTTAGGACGTCGATGGGCCTTTGATTAAACGTGAGTTTGTTCTCACTGAGTGAATCCACAAAACAATTCCTTCCTGTACACCCAAGCAGTGAAATCTATTGGTCGATTAGTCGCGAGACCTCATTGGCTGTTAAGCGCGGCCCCTATATAGGCTGTTGAGTTCCAAACACTGTTAATTAGTGACTTTCTCTGATTTTTAGTGGTTAAAAATATTTAATATAAAAATTCAATTTTCGAATTATTTACATAAATTTTATGTATTTGATATATACAAACATATGTAACTACATACTTTTCATTTTTTCATTAATTGCAGTAGTTTTCTCTTCTCCAAGGTATTGTTGTATTATCTACGCCATAGGGGCGCGTAAAAGTTGACTATTGGCGCGAACGTAGTCCAGGGCCGTCCTTGGCCCCAGGGCCGGCATACCACCAGGTATGCGAGCTTTCATTTGGACCGAATAATGCCGCTGTAAATAGCCCTACCAGCGTCCGAATACTTTACACGTTTACACTAATGCCGCGCGACTCTGCTCGTTTTATATTATTAAATTCTTTTGTTCGGTGCCCGTCTGAAGTGCCGTCGCCCTGGACCCTACCCCATGACCTCTCGGCCTCCACCCTGCAGTCGGGTAAATTAAACGGACGCCCCTGCCGTACGGGGCATATTTGGTAATTAAATAGGGACGCGAAACTCCCCTTGACCGCTCCGGTTTTACCTCCCCCCCTTCCTCCATCGTTTTATTTGTATTTTAAAAATAAATAGACCGAAAAATTCCAACGGTGGCCTTTGGCCGAGTCGCCGTCATGAACCTCCTGCTTTTCCACCTCCCCATCCCCTTATTCACAGGATAAATATACGAGCTGTTACCGTGCTGCAAATCCTAACTGTCGTATACCTTTTCGAGAGGATACAACGCCGTTTATTTGCTATATCTACGTGCACAAAGTATTATAGAATTGGCTCAAGGTAAATTAAAACTCGAAAGCAATTTATTTTTAAATAAAATTTTATGCGTACAATTGACGCAAGTATATAGGGAGGATTCGGCGATTTTCTTTGCCTTAACATCAAACGGTCGAAAATCCAGGGATCAAAAAGCAAATTGCTGCACAAGCGCTTCTTTCGCTCGGCTATTCTGCAGATTTGCTAGTTTTTTTTCAACGTTCGACGCAAATCCTCCTTTATTTGTCGATGTTATCATTGAATTATAGGGGATTTACCACAAAGAGTGGCGAAGAATAGCCACGCTCTGTATGTAGGGAGTGGGAGGAAGTCAATCTGGAGCATTTCAAACTGTTCAAATTTATCTTCGTTCTGTTGTTTGTGAGAAAATCCATTGAATTTGGAACATGAATCATTTAAAACAACGATGAATATGAAAATGAGTATTTACAATATTATAAACAACTACCACAATTATCCCATGAATAACTTCCTAAAGTCCTCTCAGACTCTAAAAAGATGTTTATACAAAATAATTAGAGAATACTTTGTTTATAAATTAAGTAGTTAAAATTTGGAACAGTCTACCATATGAATTAGTAGCTTAAACCTCTTAAAAAATACACTTGACGATTTCCTAAAAATTAATGGGTTTTTTGTATTTCTTCTTTTTTTTGTTTTTTCTTCTTGTTCTTTTTTATTTTTATTTCATTTCACTAATTTTAATTTAACTTTAAATTTTATTTTGATTCTTGTATTTATTTTATTTTATATATGTTTTGCTATTATAATTAAAAAAAACCCTTAGGTATGCTATGCTGCCTCTCCCAAGTATTTTCAAATAAATAAATACGTCTTTCTATATTTCTATCAAATAATTTCAAATGGGGTCGTCAATATTACTTATATAATATTGTAAGTAATATTGTTGGTGTCGACGGCGCCAATGTCGGATTTTATTTTATTTTATTTGTATGTGATACGTTCGGTGACCGGAAAAATGCACTCGAGATAGTTGCACTCTCGAGACATCCAAACATTCAAAGATACTCAAGGAGAACTAACGCAATAGAATTCCACAAAAAAGCGTCAAGGGGTATTTGTATGTCACCCGAGGGTGCTAAACTTGTTTTGTGGAATTCTATTGCGTAAGTTATTTTTGAGCGCCTTTGAAACTTAGGACTTCTCGAAACTGCGCCACTATTCCGTGCAATTTAGTGCATATTTCCGGTAACCGATACGTTCATATGTGTATTTGTATGTTCATAGCTAAAAAACTATACATATTTATGTACATGAAATCATCCATAAGCAGAAAAACATAAAATAATGTAATGTTTCAAAAACAAGAAAAGATCGAAAGACAAACACACGCTTGAAAGTAGAACCGAGATGGTAGATACTACATATGTATGTATATCTACTGCATTGCTGAAACATTTCGTAAGATAAAACGGAGGCAAACGAACAAAGGAAATACTCGAATGTTATATCAGAGCATACTAACGAAAGCAAAGAAGTTGGGAGTGGATATTAGGTTGATGAACTACGAGAGCAATAAAACTAATTTTCATTGAAAAATTACCTACAAAAATAGACTAGAAAATAAATCAAATGTAGCCGTAACTGAAAAACAGAAAATATGTTTAAATATAAACGAAATTATCTTCTGGTGAAAATACTGCAGCTTTGGGAGGATGACAACACCTATTATCCCTCTACAAACGTTTTCGTTCCCAGTCTGTGAGCAAGAGACGCTTTTAAAGCGCGATTCAAGCGAAAAGGATTTTGTAAAAGAGTGAAAACGTTGTAAAAAAAATCCCGACGGAAGAACGGGAGCTTATACGAATTGGAGTATAGCGCGGAAGGGGGAGCTTTTGTAAGCTCGCTGCGGCTAAAAAAGCTCGCGTCGAAACGAGATCATCTCAGTCAGTTAGAGACGGGAGTGTAAGTGGATTATTGGGAGGGCACATTGGAGGGCCGCCATCGCAGGACAAATGGCGGCTTAACGCCATTGTCTATCTACCCACTGATGTAATGTTGTTACGGAACAACGTGTTCAATCGTCCTTACACGTTTTTATTATACCTAAATACACGTACACTTGTACTAGACTTATCTGATGAAAAACGACAAATACATTCAATGAATTTATAAAAGAACTAGCTGAACCCATTAGCCGTTCCCATTCCCATTCCCGTTCCCGTTCCCGTTCTCGTTCCCGTTCCCATTTAGCCAGCAGCATAGCTCGGTCGTTAAGCTTCTGCTTAGCGTTGAGAGGCGGCGGGTTCGATCCCTGGGTCCGAGCCTCGAATGAAAATGGATTTTTCAGAGTATGCTGTTGGTTAGACCTGGATTTGTGACTTCAGGTTGATCGTTTCCTATCAGAGTTTGCCAATTTTCTCTGATTTCATTGTTGAAACGGTTCCCAGAAAAAAAAATGTCTAAAAATCCCTCCTATACGATATGTCACCTATGATTTGTTATTAATTAATGTACAATAAAATAAGTCACCCTAACATAGAAGCGTTGCAGCTATTGGACACAACTCACCAGCAGAGGCGTTTAAAGCGAAAAAAGCCTCACGAATTGGTGTTCTGAATGTGAGAGATTCAGAAGCCCAATTCACAATTTTGGGGACGGAGTGATGATTCCGTAGTGCCCGTACATGATCTGAAGAGCAACGATATCGCTGGTGATGATTTACCACCAAAAAAAAAAATAAAAAAAAAATAAAATAAAATAAAATAAGTTTGTGTACAAATTAATAGATGTCTCATTGATTTACGAGTTTTACAGTGTTTCGCAAGTCATTGATTTATATAAAAAAAAAATGCTGAATTGTAATTTGTAAATTTGTAATTGGTCAGGAAGGCGCATTGGGGTTTACCTGTAAGGCCTTCCTGGTATATATGTAAAATAAAATAAAAAATAAAAATAAAAAATTTGTCGAAAAAACGCAGGCAGCGAACACATTTGAAATAATGCAATTGTTTGTTTATTTTACCTAACAACGCAGATCGCGACGCGAAAACTTTTGAAATTATTACGTTGCAATGACACTCATACCCATTTTTCTCGTTTCCCTTCTCGTTTTTGGGTGATTTTTTTTCGCAGTAATCTTCCCCGACATGCATACAACAAATCCTGAAAGTTCCATCGTTCCATCGTACAATAACGCATGCAATTCCCGTTCCCGTTTCCGTTTCTCGATGCGTTTCGATAAGTGAATGTTTCAGTTTCAAATTAATACTTAATAATCTAATTAAATTCTAGTACAGTATAGGAACGCATACGTGACAGACAGACAAACATTGTTATGAGTGGTACGTAATGTCAGGTTGGTATGAGTGGTACGTAATGTATTTGTTCGTTAGCAATGCGTGCGCGCAAGTCGGTTACCAACGTAAACATTTCCTTAACTACACACTGGCGCTTCATACTTTCATAAATTATAGTAAAGTATATGAACGCATACGTGACAGACATACAAACATTGATTTATGTATATACATATCTAGGATTGTTATGAGTGGTACGTAATGTCAGGTTGGTATGAATGGTACGTAATGTATTTGTACGTTGGTATGCGTGCGCGCAAGCTGGTTACCAACGTAAACATGTGTCTTAGGAGCCTATTCGAGATACACAGACAGATATTCATTTTTATATATGTATATAGATATCCGCTTCACATCATTGAATAATTACATTTTTATAATGATGAAAGATATCTTATCTGCACAATTGGCCGGTCGAATCTTTACTCCAATATTAGCATACAGGTTTTCCACCTCAAATTAAATATTTTCCATTTCAAATTAATTTTTTATTGATTTCGGCAATGAATATTGATGGAATTGTGTGGCATGAAATTATTGAGCACTCCACAGTTAATTCCAATATTTTTTGCGACTTTCTAGAAAGATGGTTGCAGAAATTAGAAAAAAATGATCTTGAAAAAGTATCGTTAGTGTTAGACAACGCCAGCATCCACCATATCCCTGAAATGCGTGAGCTGGTTGAACGTTCAAATCATTTTTTAATTTTCTTACCTCCATACTCACCATTGAATAAGTATTTTCTAAGATTAAATGTTCTGCCAGGAATTAGTTTGCGTACCCATCGATCTGATTAAATTTGGTGTAGATCATACAAAAGTCTGTCTCCACTGTTACATCGACAAATTGCAATAAATACTACATGAATATGTATAGGAAATTGCCTGCAGCAGCTGCTAAAGAAGTGTTATAAATTATTATATACGTATGTATGCTAAAAGCGTTATGTAATCATTTAATTTTCTCTTATTCCTGTTTTATCTCTTTTCCAAACATAAACTTAATAATGAATTAATAATGAATCAGAATAATGATTACATGTAAATATGAAAATAATAAAATGTTATTTAAAAACTGTATTAATTTGAAATGAAAAATATTTCATTTGAAATGGAAAATATTTTATTTGAAATGGAAAATATTTTATTTGAGGTGGAAAACCTGTACTATAATATTTAATGGGGCAAAACTGCAATATAAGCATCTCAAAGACTAAAAAAGTTTTAATTTTTATCTAAGATGCCTTCGAAATGTTGGAGGCGGATACTGCGCAATCCATGGACCGCAAGACGCACGAACATCTTCATCCTCATTGAGCTTGCGGTTTCAGAAAGACTTTCCACAACATGTAGGAAAAAGCGGTGCGCTCCGTTCTACGAACTTTCAATATTTCGTTTTCTCAACAGGAGTATGTATGTTTGTATATTGTGTAAAAAAATGTTTTTTGTATACATGTATATAATATCTTTAAACGAGACATATTGTAATCATTTATAGATTTTTAAGCTATTAACACATCTTAAAAATATTTTTAAAATGTTTAAAAATCAATTCTTAGTATATTTTTTTAATAATATATGTTTATCTCGTAAAATAAGTATTTCACTATATAAAACTTTACGACAAAATAAACCTTGTCTAAAAAGGGTCTTGACATATTGCAAGTTGAACGAGGTATGTAGACTCAGGAAAAGGATTCGTTGCAGATGTGTAGGTGTGTACGCTCAGCTTATCTGACGCTGACGTCATCCGTTCTAAGTCAGGTGCTCAATATCAGGAGCACATGTCAGACGCTCCACACCCCCCAATTCCCCACTACCCCATTTCCCCACGTCTCCTCGACACAATCGATCGTCACGCCACATCCCTATGCATAACGTATACTTCTGGTATTCTAAAATTCGTGTTTTTGAAATCTCCATACTTGTCGATGCAATCGCACATACCCACAAACATACATCGCGTGCGTTTTTATATATATTATATACTAGTTGTTTTACCCAGCTTCACTCAGTATTTTAAACATGGTGAATCTAATAGTAAATATTCATTTGTTTTTTTATTAAATTTATTTGAATCGAAAAAAAAATCAACTCGTCGTCATAGAAATTTTGACTTTTTTACGAAATTCCCAACCAATGTTTCTTACATACAAAGTCTCTTTCGAAATTATATATTACATATTAATATTTCTTTAAAATATTTTATTACTATATTTCTTAAAACCGATAAACCTAATAAAACATTGCACCCTCTTACAGTCGAGGTATATATATGTTTAGTATGTATTTTCAACCTAATTTTAAATTTAAAAAATAAACTATAGCATTAGCGTGAGACTTGTATGTACTTATTGGAAAACCAAAAAAATCTAAAAAAAAGTGAAGAATATTCCGACATACTTATGAATGAAAATACCTGCATTTATACATGGTATTAAAGTTAATAAATGCGTATATTATAATATTAACTAAAGTAGATTCATTTGAAGATCTACTATTCGCATAATACAATCAATCACAACGAGAGAGAAAAAAACTCGGCGAGAAAAGTAAGATTTTCCACCACCATTCACAGCATTAAAAGTGTCTCTTTTTCCTCGACTTTTCTTTCCGTGGGGGCGAACACACGTCGAACGTGTCTCCAATAAATCAACCGTGAACAATTTGGACACCGCGCGTCAGTGTCTGAACGTATCTAATGGACCAATAAAGATAACGTGCCGGACGGTGAACAAACTGTCCGCAGATTTCCAGAGGGGACCCTCCCCTAATCCTCCCACACACACGCGCACGAGCAATATTTATTGCCTGCCGAGTATTTACTCTTCCACCCCACACGTATAATAAACTTATAGCGATAATGACCGAATCTCGCCCTCCAAAAAAAAAAAAAAAAATGAAAGACAGAAACAAATGGAATAAAGGAAAGAAATGTTTGTTTGAGTTTCGCGGAGGATGCGTGGAATGTTTCCGAAGAAGGACGCGCGTCGCGAGAGGGACACCTCCTTGTCCCAGGCCAATTAAGGAGAGTCGGTTTGTCTAAGGGCCAGGGCTGGTGACACGGGGCCCCCGACATTGTAAAGAGAGCCGTCGGACCAGCGACGAGGCTGCGGGGGCCCCACAATTAAGCATAATTGGCCCCCGAGAGATGCGCCCGGTTGACACTGGGGCCCTCTCAGTATAGAGCTTAACACGGCCCGTTGTTTATCCAAATAGCAGGTGAACTAACGCACGTGTCACCCCCACTCACTTATTTGCCTTTCGCATCTTTGTCACTGTGACCTTTTACGTATTTCGAATGTTTATTCATTATGGTGAAGATATGCCTTTGTTTGATTTCCATTTTATTTTATTTTTTTATATTAGGTATACCTATTTTAGATATACATAAATAAAATACGTCATGGTAATACATCATGCCCGTTGTTGCTGGAACAGTTGGGACTTTATGTCCCTAATAATTATGTGCGTGGTAGACATCATCATTTGATGGTTGTACCTGCTGCACGCACAGTTCTTTTTCGAATGGCTCCTATTCCAAGAGCTATTCGACTTCTCAATGAAATCGTTGCTGCTGTCCCTGAATGTGATATTTTCCACCTTGGGGAGCGTAGATTATCGGATATTATTTTAACATATTTATCTGGTAACCTGCGCTCATCATTACTTTCTTAATTTGAATGTGATGAATGAGTGGAATCTTAATCTACTCTCTTCCATTTGGGCCTCGCTGTGATTTTATTTTTATTTTATTTTACTTTTTCTTTTTCCTTTGTATATTTTTATATACTATTTTAATTTTGTTTAGTGTAAACAAAGAATGGGAATTATGGATATGCTGTCCCTGAATGTGATATTTTCCACCTTGGGGAGCGTAGATTATCGGATATTATTTTAACATATTTATCTGGTAACCTGCGCTCATCATTACTTTCTTAATTTGAATGTGATGAATGAGTGGAATCTTAATCTACTCTCTTCCATTTGGGCCTCGCTGTGATTTTATTTTTATTTATATTTTGTTTTATTTTATTTTACTTTTTCTTTCTCCTTTGTATATTTTTATATACTATTTTAATTTTGTTCAGTGTAAACAAAGAATGGGAATTATGGATTTTATTTTTAATTTTTACACTTTTGTTATTTTTTTCTCTCTGAATGATGTATTATTTTCCTTTTGTTACTTTTTTTTTATTATTTTATTTTACCATGTTTTCTGCTTTTGCTTTTTTTCTTTATTTACAGTTTACTTGTTTTTATATCATGTTTTTATATCTTTTTCAAATGTAGGCCATTGTGGCGCATTAGGTTCTTCCTGTAATGCCACAATGGTCCAAAACTATTAAATAAATAAAATTATCTTTCTCTAAAGCGATAGTAATTTATATTTTATATACAATCGTATTAACTTTTTTGACTGAAATGTTATTATTGCTATTGAAAATCTTAATATATAATCAAACAAGTAAGATTATATATTAACTAATACCATAGGTGCCATTACAGGCGGCCTAAGGTGACACTTATGATCAAACTTTTGTACATATGGAAGTACCAAATACCATAATTACTAAAGGCCTGATAACCAAGGTCCCGTCTTGAAAAAAACGGACCCATAGAGTGCTGCGTATTGTTCATTGCATTGTTAAAGGTTCGCCGAACGTTTTTTTTTTTGGACTCTAGCTTTGTAAATAGAGCTAAACCACCCCAATTCCTGGAAAAAACACTGTGTCTATCCGGTGTTTCATAAATTATGAATCATAATTACCCAAAACATGAGTTGAAAACATTGTGACAAACCCTGCCATTCAACTTTTCCACTAAATTCAACAAGGAAGGTCGACTCCCCCCGACATTACATACATACATCGTCATCATCATCGTCCAGTATTGCAAATATTCCATCGATGATTGTCAAACTGCACTCTACTGCCTTTCTTGCCTAAAAATGTTGGGATTATTGATACGAATTGACAATTGTGAAACATTAAAAAACTCTTGTTTGGCAATTTTTTTCACAATATTTTTGCTGTGGCCTTTCATTCATTTTTAACTGTTACGCGATAAAATAATAATATAATACCCATACATTGTGAAAATAGAACGGACATTTAATTTGCAGAATACCGTTAAAAATCGACACAATATTATGAAAGTATGCACAAATTAATCGAATTGTGTAGTATTTAAACAATTGTGCAGCGTTGCGTTTAAAAACAATTTTTATCTTACGAAACTGCTTAGCATTCGAATTAAAGCTTACATTTTCACATGACTTAATAGCTTACCTAGCTTAATTATAATAAAACAATTTAATAATTGCAAAATCAAAATCAATGCCGCAATTCATACATACATACATATATTAATTTTGAATCGGAAAAAATAAACGGTTAAATATTGAGAAACTACATTTTTTAAAATGTATGACACGTAAAGAGGAAGTTTTGCACGAACGTTTGTTTGAATAAGTATCCAATTCCTTTCACATTATCCTTTGATTTTTCGAACAAGAAATATTCAGGCGATGAAAGTTTTATATTTACGAGCGAAATCCAAGTTTTTCCGGGGTATGTTCATATTTGAATCAAATTTAACAAAAACTTTGATCACAAATACCATATTTTATCTTCAAACATATTATTTTTAAAATTAAACTTATCCACTACCGAACACCACGTGCTAAATTTTATAATATTCCAGTCGCGTAAAAGTGTCTGTGTTTCGCAAAAATTAAAATATAACCAGTGTGCTTAAAAATCGGACATATTCAATTGCGATATGTTTAAATTTGTCTCCGAGAATTCACTAGGAAAAACGATTAATATATAATAATATAATTATAAGTAGTGTCGTATTAATAAAAAAAACTTGTAAAAATAAGTGATAGTGAAAGGTGATTGTATTCAACAGATTGAATACAATCTTTAGTGTCATTAACTTAATCGTCAATTTGTATCAACAATCTCAACATTTTTGCAAAAAAGACATTAAAGTGCAGTTTGACAGTCATCGATGGAATATTTGCAAGACTGGACGATGACGATGACGATGTAATGTCGGGGCATTCGACCTTCTTGATTGAATTGAGTAAAGCAGTAACAATATACATACATAGATACGCTTTGCAATCAACTCTTTAGTTTTGCTCGATGAATTGAGAAGAGGAACATCAACATTCGAAGGAGCTACTATAGTGACTTCCACAGCGAAAGAGTTGAGTGGTAGGCGTTGTCACAGTGTTTTTAACTCATATTTTGGGTATAATCATTTTATGTAATTATGGTATTCGGTACTTATGTACAAAAGTTTGATCATATATATCAACTTGGGCAGTCTATAGTGGCACCTATGGTCGTAGTTAATATATAATGGATACCGGTCTCCGTGACGGGCTGGAATGTGAAATTACCGAAAACGCAAATATCGGAAGGTAAAGATCGAAAATCGATCGATCTTAAGTCGAAAGATAAAAAAAGAGTGCATGGTAAACGGTACATACTCACGCACATACTCACTTAATTTGCGCGAGTAGGATACAACAGGAACAAGATGAACAGGCTTTTCCTTCCGTATTAATGTGCGCGCGCAGAATACGGGAGGAAAAGCCTGTTCCTCTTGTTCCTGTTGTATCCTGCTCGCGCAAATTAAGTGAGTATGTACCGTTTACCATGCACCCTTTTTTTATCTTTAGACTTGAGATCTTTCGATTTTCGATCTTTGCCTTCCGATATTTGCGTTTTCGGTAATTTCACATTCCGGCCCGTGAGGTAGACCCAATGGATACAAATGAGACTTTTTATTTATTTATTATTAAATAGCAAATTGCTAATGAATTATTCACAATTAACAATATGAAACTTAAACTAACAACTATAATATAACATAGTTAACAAAATTAACAAACATAACATTTTATCAAACTTACATACATAATTACGTCATCTTCCACAGAGGTATCCATTAACACCCTTCAAGAAAGCACCAATGTTACTAGCACCTCTAATGCTCTCAGGAAGGGCATTATATATTTGAACACCTCTGTGGAAAACACCTCCTGCAGTTTTAGCTTTCTTAACCTATAATTAATTTATTCCTATTTCTAGTTTTATAATTATGTATATCTCTATTCCTAACTATATGATTATTAAAATATTTGGGTAATAGATTCTTATCTAGCTTATATATAAATTTTAAAGTGCTTAATTTAAGACTATTTCTAATATCCAACCATTTCAATTCATCTAACATACTTCTTACATTCTTACGTTTCCTCACATTCAAAATTGCACGCATTGCTCTATTCTGCACTTTCTGCAGTTTATCAATAAACAAACCACTAAATAGATTGAGCACTGTAGCGCAATATACTTTTTATATATGTATATTTTTGGGTTAATTCAAGCTTGTCTTTGCAAATTAACTAAAATGTGCAAAGACAAGCTTATTGGACAGGAAGAGGCACAGTTTGCTTTTGAGGTTCTGAGCACTTCCACAGCACGGACACACTCCTTGGCCGAAGCTGTAAATTAAGCCTCCTTTCATTGCGGTCGTAAAGCACGCAACTGACTCGCATTCAACACGTCCTCGGTGCGGGACATTAAACGCAAATAATACCGTGGCAATTGGGAGCCATCAAACAAGCTGGCGAAGGGGGTGGATCGTAAAACGTGGTGTGGTGTGCCAGGGAGGACCAGCTGCGGGGCATTAGTCAACGTTTCGGAGGCCCTCCGTCACAACTTCCTCATACGTCTAATAAAATTATTATTCTGCGGATAGGGGGGCAAAAGGGGGAGGGGTACGAGCCCACAAGAAGCGCCCGTTAATTGTTCGGGAATTAAGAAAAGCCGGCGGTGTGGTGGGTGGGAACGGGTCGACATCTGCTGCTGACAAGAAGCCCAGGTACGGATTTCGAAGAAATATTCCCCCGTGTATAAAATGATGCATCGCTCATTTATTATTCCAAATAAAGTTCACTTCGGTGGTAGTTTGGGCTGCGTGCACAATGGCGCGATATGGAGCGACGCGACGCGACTAACTTAATTAATAGCTATTTTGGCTACTCATCAGCCCGAAGATAGGCCTTCGACGGATACTCGTCAAATAAAATAGACCTCTAAATTACCGTACAAAGCCAGAGAGCAAATAAAAAAGGGTGACAATAGTAATTGACAATACCATTTTTTGTCCATAAAGCATCGTCCGAACGCCGCCTTTTACGTCATAACTAGAGTACGGACCCAAGGCGCGCCGCTCATTGTTCAATTGTTGTAATTGCTTTGTAAAAAAGGTTCGGCAAACCTTTAAGAGGGCTGGACACCAGCGCCTTGTCCATACAAACGTATTACACTTCTCCCTTCCTCAATTATGGCACTAGGCAAAAATATTTTTTAATATGCTATGGATATCCACCATTGGCATGCATCTGTACTTTTATTTTTATGATTAGTTATTTTTTATAGGAACTAGGAACCGCCAAACATCTATAAAATCGCCTCTTTTTTACACCCACGAAAAGAGTCCAGCGTGCTTATTTAACGGTCGATTTTTAAAAAAATACACACACAGTTGCATAGAAAATATCTTTCTCATACCGATGATGAATTTTTTTTTTAAATTGGTCCAGTTTCGGAGAAGAAAATGGGAGTATACGAATCCTCGATTTTGTCGATTTAAAATACGTATTATCTGTCGCATTCACTCAATATACATAGGTATTGATATATATTATCGCATTCACTCAATATATACATATATATCGAAGAAAGGAGCGGCAACAAAATTTAGGTTTCGGGTGTACAGCCGTCTTAACAATGAACGGCGCCCTCTGGGTCCGGGCTTTAGTCATCACTATCTCGATGACGGTTCCTGTTGGGGATTATTTGAATACACAAAAGGGTGTCATGTCGCGTCAATGCGCATCTATCCTTATCATATTGGATATTTGACGATCGACTTGGACTCGAAGTCAATCATTTCCTATCAGAGTTTGCCAATTTATCTGATTTCATTGATGAAACGGTTCCTCCAACGGTTCCTAACCACTATGTCACCGCTATCTGAATACAATTTATGTACAAGTTTAATTAAATCCAATTCTGTAATAAAAAATGCTGCAATGATTTTAATTGGCCAGGAAGGCACATTGGGGTTTACCTGTTAGGCCCTCTTGGTTTATATGTATGTACATACATATGTAAAAATAAAATCAAAATAAATATATCCACCGTTCGTTCGTTTGTTCGTGACAGATGCGATATTAATACTTTTTTATACTTGAAATATGAGCGCGTTTCGCATTTCGTAAAGCTATAATATAATATCGGCATCCTCTCCCCCCCCCCCCTTCATTTCTCGCAAATCCTAATTTGTCGATTGTTAAATAGAACTACATTGTACATATAATGTGTTGAGTATTTATGTATAAGTTTGATCATGTGTCACTTTGGGGCAACCTATGGTAAAAATAAAATATAAATACATTATTTTTAGCAAAATAAGTCATTGGAGCTTAGATTTGTTGGTTGACTGGACACGAGATCTATAAGAAATGGACCAATATCATTTAGTCAAAGTCTTTCATGTTCTCTGATAATAAAAACTATTCGGCGGAAGTTCAATTTTCAGTTCCAAAAACACTATTTATGTTCAAAAATTGTTCGACATCTCCGAAAAGCAGAATAAACGTATTACAGGCCACTAGTATTTAATATTGTTAAACGCAAATCATTATATTCAATGTTTTGCAAGATATTTGTCGTAATGAAGAAATGTGTACTTATGGCACTTTCATATATAACGGCTCTTATTCTCATTATTTTTAAAAAAATGTAGCTTTAGTCCCGCCTGAACACAAATCTAGTAATAAACAAATCGAAAATCTCTATTTCTTAGTATTAATTTTCCTTTTAGAAAATTATTTAATAGGTAGGAGCACTAGTAATTTATTACTAGTTTACGCAGTTACATATATCATCAACTCCTTTCAAAATTTTCCACCATCACAAAATAAATTTCTATATAATTCGACAAACTATGGCAACCTTAAGTTTTTCGATGACTTTTTTAAACGTTCTTTTCGTCAGTTTTTAACAAAGACTCAATTCCAAAGCTTTTTATTGTAGAAGTTGATGAATCGCATACTTGATTATGGCTTGAAAATGGCCAACTCCAACCGATGCACACAGTTCTAGGATAATTTTGCTGTCCTTACTATTATCCCATCAACTCGTTCTAAGCGATCAAGTAATTAAATTCCCGGCACCCGGTGTGAACTCCTCCCTTGGTTGCAAACGAAAGTTTAACTTAATAGCTGCATTTCAAATCTTAATAGCAGCGGAATCATTTTATATGTATGTATGTAGGTATACATTGAAAAGTTCATGTGATGTAATGTGATAGTAATTTGAAATTGACAAGAAACTTTAGCACGATGATTCGCCAAATACGCTAAGAGTCTTCTCATCACCATGTCAGTTTGAGCAACAACGTGAACTTTCACTTAGCGTCACAACTTCCAGCGAGTATTTCCATCACACGTGTCAGAAACGTCACGAGTGCTAAGAACTACCGCGTGAATTAAATTCTTCGTGTTGTCTCGTACACCTTTTTACCGCACGCCAATTGCAATTACAAATTCAAAATTGAGCATTAAAATAAATTTGCGAAACTTAAAATTCAATCCAGGACTGTCGGCGGCATAGCGGGTTGTTACATTTAAATGAACGCGATTTGCGTATTTTCAGAGGCATGACTGACTTTCATAAATATCTTCCCCCATCCCTCTTTCGCGGACTTGTAGTTCTGTCAGTCTGACTGATCCTTTTCCCGTTCAGGGGTTGACTACTTTCAATAATTGTTAAATTTACATGAATATACATATATACCTTTGAGGCATTTCAGTTTAATATTATGTCATATTAAACTCAATGTCATACCATGAATGTTATGCTAAAAAAATGTATACGATATAGTGAGAAAAAGAAAAAGCTATAGGCGTTTAAACAAACAATTAAAATCTGACAAAGTGAGAGGGTGGCAGAAAGGAAAATAAATATGGCAACTTACCATTAGACATCAAGATGGTCAAAATTATAGCATTTTTTTAAACTTATCTATTACGATTATTTTTCACCATCGTACTGGCGGATTTGATTTGAATATATATTGTTGACCAAACCGCGCAAAATGGCAAAGTTTCAAAACGATCGGAAGAATGTAGGATATCAAATCCAAATGTTGTCAGACGAACGAGCGAAGGCAAACATAGAAGAGGCTTGTAATATTAATAAAGTAAAAAAAAATGATGCAGCGAAAGTAGAGACGAAAAAGATAGAAATATACGTCTAAAAACATACATACATATTTGTTCCATAGAAAAAAATTAATTCAATAGATTTCAATGAATGTTACGGTGCATTAGGAGATGAATCATTATTCCGGAAAGTTGATATGATAAATGTTGTGGAATGGTTCAGCTCGCCTGGTTTCCGGCAACGTGCGGGAGTTATTACAGCTTTTACTCACTTTTCCATTCATATTCTAAAGCCGCTTCCTTCCTTTCCGGCGGCACGTTCGCATTCAAGTCGGTATGATTTGCATACAGTTTGGAAACTGTAATGGTTGAAAGGCGGTGCAGCCGCCACAGCATCATCTCACCTGAACACCCCCACACCATTGTTTGGCAACTTTTCCCTGATGAAATTATGGCAGAAGCTTCTATCTACGCGCGGATGACGGGGTTGGGGGTGTAGCCGATGGTGAGCCGTTAGTTCAGACATTCCGACAATTATATCCTGGGGAAACTTTCCTCTTCACACATAAAATTATCTCGTAGGAAATGGATAATCTGTGTAGTTATGATTCAAAAAACAAAACTATAAATTTAATACTAGTACGTGGGAATGATGGGGATATCAAAAAACAAATAGCTTGAAATATTTTTAAAAACTCTTTTATTTTTAACACTATAAAAATATGTATATAAATTTATGTATATTAAAAAATGTCATTTCAAATTTTTGGATCCCAAAATGTCAACACATTATATTGGCACCCGTTGTTGTAAATATATATAAACTATTCTACACTACTCCTTCCAAAAGATAAAATTTATTTTAAACAATACACATGTATATTTTTCATTACATTTCAAATATAATACAACACAAGAGACAAGTAGTATCAATTTTTAAAATTTGACACAGCATAAATTTTCTTTTTTTTAAATTTTCATTTTTTTAATATAAATTTCGATTACTTCAACCGAAGTAAAATATAAATACAATATACAAATATTATCATTACTAATTATAACATTTATTCATGTAAGTAACAAATTTTTTTTATTTTAAAAATTAAAGCTCTTTTTGGAATTGCCCATACAATTTGCTTAGGATCCAAATGTTTTATCAATAATACTTTTACGAATACTGGCGTCAGATAATTTGGGAATGACGCTGTCCATTTTTCTAAAAAATAACCAGAGTATTAGTTAACTTATAATATAAAATAGTTGTGTAATAAAAATAATTAACGAACTTGTGGTATTTTTACTTGATCAGCAAGTAACAAACTAAATGTGGTAGATGGAGTTATTCCTCCAATGGTAGGTGCTGCAATTTCATTTCTAATACTTCTTCGATTTCTTGTTGATATTCCAGCATTATTCATTATACCTTCTGGTAAAAATCTATATATTATTGGCGAGAGTAAATCTGGATCCAATCTAATTAAAAATAATAACATGTTCACTAATTAGCTTACAAAAATGTGTGAGCATAAAAAATAAGAAGCATAATACTAACGAGGATACTGCATCATGATTTCTCGTCAATGCAGATACAATTACACCAACGACGAGTGTAGTTATCAAACCTATCGGAGCAATCCAGTGGTAAGAGATTCTATATAATGGAAATACTGTTTCAGGATCAAGTGCCTACAAAAAAATAATCAAAGTAAATAAAAAAATATCTTAAATTTACATGTATTAATTTATTATATACCATAGGAATATCTGGCCAAATATTTGTCGCATTGAATATGTCCGTACAACCGGCGAGAGACGGCGGTCGACGATCCGGTGGAACAAGCCCTTGAGCAGCAGCAGTTTGAGAGCCCAAAGCTGCCCATCCACCAGTTAAGGCACCAACAATGGCTCCAGCTAAAGCACCACGAGGAGTTGCCCAAGGCCATAACATTCCCAAGGTAAACATACCGAAAGTACTACTTGCAGCAATTGCCGATAGAGATGTTGCTACCTAATGATACCATTATAATATCGTTTTTAAAAACTACTAATCATTAAGGCATTTATAATATTGTCTAATTATGTAATATAAAGTTTAATTTTTATAACCTATAAAATATGTACATGATATAGATAAAATTATATTAAAGCAAATAGCATAAGTATCAAAATTTAAATTCAAAATACATATATCATACTATTCTATTAAGTATAATCAAATGAATAAAAAACTTACACTTAATACTCCACTCAAACGTTCAATCAAGAATAAAGCACCGAGTGATGATACTCCCAATATGGCTGCAGTTCCTCTTGCAATTAAAGTTGCATACTTAGAATTTGGTCTTCTTCCAAATAATCCACGAATTATATCTTCTAGAACTACAGTTGCGGATGAATTAAGTACAACAGACATGGAGCTAAAATATAAATATTTTATAACATTCATGTGTATTTAGATATCATTAAATTTATGCATAAAAACTAACGTAAAATTTTAAAAGTAAAGTAAAACTTCAGTTTAAGAAATGAAAATGTTTGTTTATCACAAATAACCTGAGAGCAGCACCAAAAACTCCAGCCACAAAGATCCCTATTACTCCAGGTAAATTGGAAGCACTGAGGGCAACATAAGCAGGCAAAAGTTGGTCATCTGCTTGCAACAATCCAGCAGCTCTTGGATCACATGCTCCAAATCGTTCAAAGATTAAAAGACCACAATAGCAACAAAGTGATACTACACACACTGCTCCGACAGAAAACAGTCCAATTGCCCTAACATCCGTGAAATTGTATCAAAATATAGAATTGAAAATGCAAAGTCATACAAATCCATATTATATAAATATTAAAGCATACATTACAGCCGATTTTTGTGAAGGTAGAGCCATGTACCGTTGTACCATTGTTTGATTTACAGAATTGAATGCCGTCCAATACAGGCAACCTCCAAACAGCGTACCCCACACTGTATGCCGGTGATATAAATTTGTGTCCCAACTATAACAACAAAGTATTACCAATTGAACTATTATACGAGTATGATATGTTTAATTTGGAAAATAATATTAAAAATGGCATCAATAACATGTTTACGTTTCGATAATAATTGATAAATGATAAAAATATTGTAATAAACATGTTAATTAATGCATAATCATTATTTGAATTAATAATCTAAGTATATACTTAAAAAATTCGAGTCTTTCCCCTTCAGAAGCAGCTTCCAGAATATTATTCAAACCACCGGCTTGAATTGTTCCTAATATTGCAACTAATAGCACAGAGCCGAACATCACACCGACTTGCCATGTATCAGTCCAGATAACAGCTCGAAGTCCTCCCTTAATTTTAATTTAATATTAATAAGAAACAAATTTAAACAACTTACTTCGTTTATAATAAAAATCAGTCTTACCAAAACTGTGTAAAAAATGCAAACTAAACACACGGCAGAGCCGATTACGTGAATGTTTATCCCGGTAACTGAAAGTATTGCATATTATATTAGATAAACTATTCATTAGTACAAATATGAATTATTATAAAGTAAATGTTTTAACAAATTTCATATCACCTTGATTAAACGCTAATGCCGGAACATACACAAGAACGGGTAAAAACAAAATCTGAAATTTAAAATTCATATATTGTAAGATTAAGTATTTCATTTGCATATATATGTATGTGCATGCATTCATATCAATGACAATTGTTTATCAAAGTCAAGTATTTACATAATATTTTTAAACATATGTAGTAAAATATAAAAATAATTACCTCATCAATCAAAAACATGATGGAAGCCATTGTACGCAGCGATTTGTCAAACCTCAGTTCCAAATACTATTAAAAAGATTATAGATTAATAAGACAAACAGTATCAGACATTCAATGATTTGTTATATGACAAAGTATAATATAAGCTTTGTTTGTACATCATTCATAGTTCGACAGATCTCCATTTTCAAGGATATTCAGATATTAACGAATGGTGAGTGCGAACTTGAGATTATTTATGCATTGCGAATTTTGGCCATGGGCCAAAACATACTTAGAGACCAAACAGAGTACAATTGCGATGACGTTAATCTTTGAAAATGCATCGAACAATATTACTCAATTTCAATTCGATAATCACCTCATATGAAGACTGCAGCTTCAGCTTAGAGAACACTGGCAAGTAGACAGTGGCAACTATAATTCCACTACCCAAGATGGCTCCGACTATCATCCAGTACTGAGTTCCAAAATTATAGATTTCCGCCGGTGTTCCGAGTACTGTCACACCTGAAATATAGCTGAGTCGGACATCGACAATAAGCAACATAATATGAAATAATAAAAAAAAAATAGTCGACCGACCTAAACAGAATGCACTATTGTAGTTTGGCATAACCTTGCCACTGCATTTGACTTAACGAGCCATTGTACTGTAAAACAACGCCTCAAATGGATAGCATTATCAAATCGATTCTAAACAAATTTCAAACAGTCAAATTATATATGTATTTTGGGAAAATTCACCTGCCGACTAGTGACATTGCTACTGGAAATATCTTCATGTTTCTGTTTCCCATGAGATAATCTTGGACGTCTGTCGTCCTTGAGTGTCCTTTGCAGCCGAAGTAAAGGCCCGTCGCTGCAGATAGCAATAGCATTGATGCGAAAACTCCATAATCTACAGCTGTGAACTTGGCCTCGGTAAGTATCTGACTATACGAGCTGTTTGCACCAACATTCATCACAAACGATTGATGGGGTCACGCTCTGATGCCTTTGTTGTACGAAGTTGCTGTAAGAATATGCAAAAAATATCCTTGGTATTCAATTTATCTGATGGCCTATGAGTGTATACTACAATACTTAGTCAATCAATGATTTTTTCAAATCTATTTTTAGCAATGTAATATTTTTTTAATGGAAATCGGGCATTAAACGGCTGTAACAAGCACCAAGTACTATTGCGCGTAATACGCATTGCAAAAAATATACGAAAGTCCAATTTTTATTTCCTCATAATATATAATACACGAAATTAATCCGGGCAAAATTTGACTACGAAGCAAATCAATCAATAAGAATTATATACAAATAAAGGTCGGTTTATATTATCCAGCACTGCACGTCAACAGCTCGGCACACAACTGTACGAAAAAGACTACGTATATTCATATTATACAGCACCGCCTGTTTTCGACACGTTCATACTAATTTTGGAGGAGTGCAGTTCCGTAAATATTCATATATACATATGTACATGGCGACACTTTCATCAGTATGGGTGCACTTGCTACTATGACTTCACGTCACGCGTGAATATTTCCACAAAGGCCAAAGAAAATCGATTCTGCTTGATACGTTTCATTGACATGTACAGGTATGTTACTGAGAGTTGGCGCGTTCTCGCACTGACACAGAAGCGCGCGAAAGGGATAGAGCGTCTTTTTATTAATGAATGCAAAGTGACAGCATGCTATACCCATTTTTTATCATAATACACCCCCCCCCCCCCACCTCAGAAAGTAATTCCTCACTGGTCAAATAAATTTTGCCCCCCTCTGGGAAAAGCTGAAATGACGCCCCTGTATATAATGTATGTATGTATGTAGTTGTCGGCTTGAGTTCTACTGATATAAACGAACCTTAAACGGATCAATATTTAATTCAATTGTCAGCAAACAAATCTAAAAATGAAACCAAAAATCCAGTAACGTTTATTTCTAATCAAAATTGCGTTAATTATATAAAAAAAAACCGTTGTTACAATTAGAAGCAGACAATATTTTACAATATATTCTAGAAACTTCCTGAATAACTACCGTATTAAACTACTTTACCAGAGAAATACTCCATGATTGAATGCAAATCGTGTCTATGCTGACGAAAAAACTTGCAAAACAGTTTCCAATGAAAATAGCTGTGTGACAATTACTGATAGAAATACATTATAAATGTGTAGTAAAAAAAATTATAACCTTGTCAATATATAATCTTGAGATAAGCATCACTTTAAAGAAATGATTCAATAAAGAAATATAATATAACAAAATTCATACGATCATATGTCAAGCGTAACCGAACGAACAAGTCATGGGTTTATTCCATTCGCATTGGTAGATTTGTAAACCTGTTCAAATAACATACGAGTACCATCAAACCAAACTAAAAAAAAAGTTAAACAAATCGTAAAGCATTGGCGGGTTCAAATATGCATAGGTATGGCAAGTGGATGCTAAATTTAATATTAATATAATAATCCGTCTTGCACGACTCAAAGTGCAACATAAAAATTCCAAATTAATTATTTATTATTAATTAGCAAGATAATGCGTGAAGCACATGAAATAATTTATTCGTAATTAAATATAATAATATCGTAATTAATTGAAAATCACAATAAAAACTTGTAAGAGTATTTTATTCGAATAAAAAATATATATTTCTCGATATCAATACAGATATTATCAATGACCCTTATCGTTTTTAATATTAATACACAGACATTCAATAGTTACAAAATATACTTTAAATTATAAAAACACAAAATATTTGCAATTATGTACATATAATATAATGATAGCATTTGAAACCTGATTACATAAAAAATAGCATGTATTAGAAGTTGAACTGGGTCATTGAGACTATGTATATATATGTAAATGTAAATACAATCTTCTAAAATGTTTTATCAGTTCTATGAATTATAATTATAACAACAAGGTGTTTATGAATGACAATAAAAGCATATATGTAAGAGACGTACTTTTTTTTTTCTAATATTGACACAAATCTTCATTGTATAAACTTTTAAAAATTGATACATGATAGTATTGTTGATACTGTTATGATAGTATTGTTGATACTGCATGCTATTTATTGTATGCAGTGCCAAAATATTTCGTATAGTTCCATTAATCAAAACTATGTACGCCCAAATTGTGAATGCTATATGTAAAGTCGATTATTTATCTTAATTTTATAATATGATGCAAAATTGAATCACCAAATATTGCACATCGATAAATTATATTTGTAAACTGATAAAATTAATAAAGCATTCTGGTTTTGAAAAGCTTTTTTTTTTGGTTACTCACATGTTCTCGATATTCAAATGCAAGTTGCTCTACCATTCGGCGAACTTTGCGAACAATGCAATAATATTTGTCTATCGATAAAAGTAACAGACATAAACGACAAGATATCGGTTAATTGTTTGCATACACCGTGGTTTGTAATACGACGTGCAACCGGTTGTTCGATTCGATTCATAATGAGTAAAAGTTGAAATTTTCCGCCAAGATATATAGACTAAAGTCGCCCGTACACGTTCGTTATATACGCGCGACTTACCAACACATAGTTTCACAATTCTATCAACTATATATGTAGATGTATCGAATAATTGTAAATGTACTTCCAATAAATATGTTGATATAATTTTAAGATTTACATAAGGTTCCATGACAAAATACAAAATAGTGTTTTAAATTTATTTTATTTGTATTGCATACTTTTTCAAACTTTTAGCGGTTGTGTTCAGTAGTCTATAAGTTAATTTGTCACTGTGTGCAATATTCGTGTGCTCTTTTGTCGTGTGTTCAATCGTCTGGCCACCCAGATTTACTTACTTGGGTTTAGCTTTACTTTACAACTCTTATATGTACATAAAAAAAACCACTGAAAAATGCGCTATAGACATATTTTTCATGACTTTTCATACAACACTAGAGATAGGTTTCTCGTCAGAGCAATTTTAGACCGTTTCATCAGTTTTCAAAGTAATAGAACAAAAAAAAATCTATGATTTTTCTAAGAAATTAATAATAGCGCTCCGAGTCCCAGCCGAAGTCTATACAATACTAAGTTTTTATTTTTAAATTTCAAAATGTCTATACCCTTCAGGTATAAACACAGATTACCTAAACACAATCTGCTTTAGGTCATCGACTTTAGAGAGTCTTTAATTAATATTATGTATTAGATGTATTATGAACATTTATAAGGATTGTAAATAGGTTTTTGAGCTCTTTTTCCTATTATGCTTTAGATTAACATTAGAATAATATAATACTGTGATTACTAACCAAATTAAATTAAAATTGTAAAATAGAAAATGATCAGTAGCTATTAAAATAGATATAAGATGTATTGTGAACATAATTTCGTAATAATAAAAAGCATTTAAAAAATCAAAATTTTTAAATTTCAATGAAGGTACTCAGTTAATCAGAAGGTTTCAATGGATGGCTGTCCATCCACAACCAGACCTCATACGCCTTCGTCAAGTCATCTTTATACGATTTGTTAGTTGAAAAACACCGAGCCGTTAAAATGCGAAGCGTCAACGGCAACTGAATTTTTGACGGTTCGGTAATTTTTGCCCACAAAGCGATCGCCCAAAAGTCACTAAAATCTCTATAACGGAACATCTGGCAGCCGAAAATTCCATTATACTAACGATAACCATCATACTAACGAGAATTCGAGTGCCAAACTCGTATTCGCGATTTTCATGGCAAAAATTGCCTTTTGGGCGATCGCAATGTGCGTAATAATCCAATTACCATTTTCGACAGTGATTATAAGACGAACACCAAATTCAGAGACACCAAAAACTTAAATAAAACCTTTAAAAACATGCGCATTATAATTAGTTATTAGATAGTCATTAGGGCAATTTTCTTTTAAAGTTATTTTTAACTTCATAGAAAAACACTCTTTATTGTTTTCTTGCATTCAACACCGTTGTTAACATTTATTGCGATTTTCCATTACCTTTGTGACCATCTACCCTATACTTATAATCGATGCTATGTGGTATTTAACAGAAGTCTTTTTACTTAATAACGTTCATTAGAACAGTCCGATTAGCAAATTAAACCGAAAGCTACATATTAAGACTACGGATGCAAGTTAGAATTATTTTTATTTATTACAAACAATCGAATTTGAGATGACTTTCTGCAAGTCGGGCATGAGATGAGATTGAGATGACTTTCTGCAATTTACGTACATACATATATCATCAAAAAAATGCAATATTATCTGTCAATTGTATAAATAATAAAAATTTTGCTAGTTCTACTGTAATTGAGAATAAAACTACTACCAAATAAACATTATATTCATAAATTCTTAAGAACTCATTAGCAGTTAAAAAAAAAGGAGTGGTAAATTCGCATATATGTATATTTATATTTATAACAGAATAATTCGATATCTGTAACGAGATAAACTGTTTATCACAAATACTTTAATTGACATGTTAACAAAATGAATTGATCATATTATTGAATCTAACTGGCTTTTTGTGATAGCATCACCGCCTTAGCCATTTTTATTATTTCATGCGCATTCTTAGCATAAAATGTGTATATTTTATATAAAACAATGACAATTGTTAGTATCACTTTTAAGAATATTGCCGACGCACAAAATTACTTAATTTCAATCAGCGCGATTAACGCTGACATACATACATTATATTATACGAACACCACACCACGTACAACAAAAATTCGTCTAATATATAATACAAATTATATAATTGCAAAGCAGCAGAAAAATGTATTAAATTCGTAAACATGTTACAAAATGGAGTAACGATACGATTATATCGAGCGTGTAGTGAGGTTAAGTGAGGCGTTGTCGAACTGTGACCTCTTTGTATAGAAACATTTCCAATTTATATTTGGTTTGACTTACGTCATAGAAGAATCCAAACGGGCGCTTCGAATTAATTCGCAAAATCACTGCAATTCGCAAAAAAAACAGCAAAACGATCGAGACGACTGAACGAGTGACTGAACAAAATATCACCAAACAAACTGCAAAATGTGAATATGGTATTAAAATCGCATCAGCGACATCTGCACAATGACAGCGCAGTTTCCTACTTTACCGACAGCCATATTGGCGGTAATTGAACTTTGTACTCGATCAATAATCAGATCAATGAAACGAATCCAAAGGACAAACATTGTTATTGCTTCAATTTATTACGAATCGCTACAAATTAATGTAAACATCGCCGTGAATGATTCGACCCGTGTCCGAAACGATGTGAAAGAATATTTCGACGTATTTATAGTTGAGGGAATTTAAGCGTCGCGCTGACGTCACATGTTCGAGTGCTGCCACTGTAAAAAAATATCGTCGTTCGTCCAAGTGTGTTTATTAAATTTGTGAGTTTTTCCGATTGAATGGATTTGACGCGATTCTATTGAGTTCTGCGGTGATTTGTAACGCTGCTTTGAATATTGCGATATACTCAGTCATCGCATTGTTCGATGTGGAAACCCCAAAAATTCACGTTTCCTCGTGCTCGTTCCCTCTTTTAGAATACTCGACGCGGTGACGTGTTTAAGCTACTGTGAACGCTAAATCCTGTTAGCGATATGTCGTTGAAGCGAAATGCTATGAAAGTCATTCACTTGTGATTATTCAATCGTAATTTTTGTATTTTATAATATTTCAAACATTTATTCAATTACAATACGTAATCTCTTGAAGGGTTATGAAAGGATTACGTTTCATATTATAACTAAAGGCTAAAAAAGTAAAACTATATGAATACATATTATGTATACGGGTTTGGTGCAAACGATAGACAAGCGCCAGACAGACTTTAAACGCAATTCTCGTCTTCTCAAATGATAGATTGCACATCAGATGACGAGAAACTTTTCGATGTGCACAGATGCAATTATTAAAATGGTAATTAAAATTGAGTTGGATGTTTCTGGCAAGTTTAATACGGCAAAATTCGGAACTAAAGTATCAGAAGCACAGAAAGTATACAGGGTAGGTATGTTGGGACTTCGGGTAGATTTCGCTTAGTGTAAGTGCGAGCAGTGCGCACGCATAAGGTACACGTGTCGTTAATCTGTGGTTCAGTCTGTCTGGCGCTTGTCGATCGTTTGCACCGCATCGTATGTATACCTGTGTATGTTACGATTCAAATGTAAATTTCGTTCGTTCATGAACATACTAGTTTGTTCATACATTAACCAATCAGGCCAGTTATTTGTTTATACAAAAGAACAAATCAATAAACGAACTAGTTTGTTAATGCAGAAACTATTAAGTATAACATTAAGTATTCACAATCGCTTGTCCCATCCTCCATTCTTTATCTTCTAATATACATATGTGTGTGAACTCCGGGTGGTAATATTTAAAAAATCAGCGGAAACGGGATTTATAGCAAGGCTGTGATGTGGTTTCCATAGGATTTCCTATTTCGCATTTTGACATCTTAAATGATTTAACAGCTCAAAAACTTTAGCAATTAAAAGTTTCATGCGATACCCGATGGAAGTCTTTTTTTGACCGTTAATACTTAAATTAAAACCAATAATACGTGTATGAACAAACTGGTATGTTCATGAACGAACCAGAGTAACACTTGGACTGTAACAAATAGATTTATTGTTTGTTTGTGTTTATCATAGTATTGAAAATACTAAATGATAGCTAACTATGTAATACTTTGATAGACGATTATTATAAATAAATAAAAAATGGTGTTTTCTAATTATTCCGTAACTTAATTTTCTCCTCTTCTCCCACCCTCACCTTACCTTAATTTTACAATTTTATGATTATTATTACGTACGTATTTTCAAAAGCGAATGCAAACTAAATTTGAATTTTCTGCTATCTATTGGAATATTTCAAATTATTTCACAGCAAAGAATATAGAAATGAAAATCACGTCTAGAATAGAAAACTAGTTTAGAGGTTCGTCAATAGGTGCTGATTTTGATTAATAAATTTAGTTTGAACTTTTATCTAAAGATGTCATGTGAAAAATGTGAAAATATACAAAAGAAGTTTGTTGTTCAAAATACGAAATATATACTGATTTTATAATTTATGATTTAATAATTATACATATAAATTAAGGTGACCATACGTACTGATTTTACCAGAACAGTACTGGTTTTTTGGGTATCTGTCCTGGTAAGTCGTGAGATAAAACGAGTATACATTTTATGTAATAAATTTTTTTATACAAAGTCTTTAGCAAAAATTATGTCAACTACAAAAATTTTGGCAAATTTATCAGGAACAAATGCACCAGCCGAAGGATTTTTTACTTTGATGAACAACGATAATGATAACTTTGATAGTCCAATGATAAAACGAAATTGAACGTTGAAACCTTAAAATATATTCTAATTACTAAACCAGTCTTGGGTAGAATTTTATAAGAGCATTCAAGAATATGAATTCATTTTTTTTATAAATGTGCGTCCATGATTATTTTATCTTTGTTTTAAATAATTGAAGTATTTAGAAATATGTTTTTGGAAAAATGTCCTGGTTTTGAATTTGAAAAAAATGGTCACCTTAATATAAATCTAAACACATACAGAGGATACATATGTATATACAGTGGCGGACTGGCCATATAAGCGAACATGCCCAATGGCATGTGGGCCCCACTATCTGTTGGAAAATATGGGCCCTCAGTAAAATTAAATAACTTTTTAACTATTTCACGTATGTAAAAATTTATAGGATATTGCACTTTGGGACCTAAAGTTTGGGTATTTCAACAAAACAAATTTCTTACGATATACACAAACAACTAATACATGCTTTAACAGACCAAGGATCGGCTAACTTTTTTTATTAGGCTCGAAATGTAAGAATGTATATACCAATACCTATGTAACAACTACCTACTGAAATAAAAATGGGAATAAACAAATTTCCGCGAATAATATAAACTGAATTGCTTGAAACAATTTTGATAGAACGATTCATCATCAACCTTCGATTTAAATTTACTTCATACTTTCAAAGTAACATTTGATTATACTTCGACGATATAGTAAGATTTAAATACACAATTTTAAACAGTTTCCGAATATAAAATCTATTCCTAATCTATGTAGACACATCCATGTATAAAAAAATATACGATAGGGGCCCCCTTCCCAAAATCCAGATTTTCGATTAACATTAATTGAAAATATTATGCATTGTTTTCAGGGACGTAATTTGGGGGGGGGGGCATAGGGGGGCACGCGCCCCCCTAAATTAAGGAATAGTGTGATTTTAGAAAATATTATGAATTTAATGATTAATGATATACTACGAATCTATGAATGCTACGTTTATTTCTTATGTATGTTGCTTTTGGGTAAACTAATAAAATAATTGCTGCTATGTGCTTTGAAAAAAAAAGGTTTTATTATTTCGAAACAAGTATTTTTTGGTTTTTAAGTGGTATGCCTCTGGTAAAACTCTTAGAAATTGTTCATCCTATGGAGTGAATCGTTAGAAAGGGGGGGGGGAGGACAATTTTTTTAACCCTGGGTGGGGCCCCCTTTGACTCCTGGCATGCACTAATTTCAGTCCCAGTCCGCCACTGTGTATATATATAAATAATTAATAAATAAATCGTTCCATTTTCTCAGTATGTAGTCACTAAAGTAAAAATATTATTTTTAGACTACATACTTCATGTAATTCATTATTTAGTAATTATTTAGTAAACGAAACACGTTTCTGCAAGTGCAGTTTTAAAAGCAATTTTGCTATCAACTGGTCGGTGAAATCACAATGCAATTGCTTATAATCTTGAAATAACGGTACTGGATAAGCAAGGATTTTTAATAATCGTTGTCGGAGGTGGACGATTCATTTCAATTGAATAATAAACATATCCTTATTACCTTTCAAGTTATGTAGATGACTACATCAAAATTTTCTAGCATTCAGATTCAAGTACGCCGTCGACTAGTTTCGTCAGCTTTTCGTAATGACTGTGAAACAACAGTCTGTCTCTGGAGATCGTCTCGATACCTGGACATGATCAAGAACGAATCAAAACCGTCTGAAAATGATGTGAGCTAATACAGAATACCTAATACATTTATCTAAATAGTCTTTAGGTGTTCGAATTTAACAAATGTGTTTCTAGGTTAATGGAGGAAATGAAAGGGGAACGTGGAAGACGAAAAGGGAGTTTATATTAACTTGTCTCGGATACGCCATAGGCATCGGAAACGTATGGCGTTTTCCCTACTTATGCTACAGAAATGGAGGAGGTTCAAATTCAATCAGTTTAATATATTATACAATGCCTCTTAAAACAATATATAAAATTAGGTACGTTATATTTTTAGGGGCATTTTTGGTACCCTATCTCATAATGTTGTTCGTTTGTGGACTACCTTTATATTTCATGGAAACAAGCATTGGACAGTTTTCCAGCACCGGATGTATTACCATGTTTCGAATGTCTCCATTGTTTAAAGGTGACAATACGTTAAGAAAAAAAGTATGTCAATTGATGGCAATTACATATTAGTTAAATTTAAATGAAACTTTTAGGTGCCGGATATGCAATAATCATCGTGAACATCATATGTACGTCTTACTACAGTCTGATATTGACATATCCACTGCTATTCATAGTCAAATCATTTGGTAGTATTTTGCCGTGGGAAAACTGCGACAATCCATGGAATACGGAAAATTGCATCAAAGTAAGTTTGCATGGTGAACGTATGCACAATAAAAGCGATATATTATAATATAACTTTATACGGGGAAAGTCTTCCGTAGAAATCCATTTTCTGCGATGTTTATGAACACAATTCAATTTTATTATTTTCAGTTGACTGGTAGTGACAAAATCAATACTAGCATATTCGACAATTCGACTGTCACTACACCAGCCGACGAATTCTTTCAGTAGGTATAAACGATTTTTTATTTAATCTTAAATTCAATTTAAAAACCTATATAGCTTTCATATTACATTCTAAATGTCTCTATTTTATTTTACATGAAATAAATAAATGGATTCGTATGGATTCAGACTTTTCAACCATCAGTATTAAATAATTGAATACTTAATACCAAAGCTTTCAGTTGTTACTAACTTTACTTAATTTGTACATATATACATAATTGTATTGTGTATCTTAATAGAGTAAATCTACCAAAAACCCTTTGGCTTTTAATATATGTATCGAAAAAAATTCACGTGAACTCCAGCTGTGAGAGTCGTATCTTCATGCTATTATTAATTCATACAATCTTATTATTTTGACAAGTTTCTCCTACATATCTTCAAATATGGGAATCACTGTAAAACTTACGAAAATACAAAGATTAAATATCAATGAAAACACTCCAAGGGGGCGAGGTTTGCGAAGAAACGCAATGGTACAGATTTGACGTACCGGAGTACGTCTAGCGTTTTTTTTTTTGCAAGTGTAAAACTATCTAAAAAAACTGTGTCTTGACATTTATTTTTATAGCCCATATCTAAATACGAATCTTAAAGAATTGAGAATTTTCTAGAAATTTTTACCTCATCCAACAGCTTAAAAAGTTATTCGCTTATTCATATCTTCAAATTTAGACATAAAATTTATTACAAACTTCTTGGTAAATTATTATCTAAATTATGTCCTTCGTGTTTCGGAAATTATTTTAGCATTCTTGAATTTATTTCGACTGTAAAATACATTTTCTTTTTGAGGTGGTCTGTACACATCAGTCGTGTGCTCTATCAATGAACAAAAAAAGACAAATTCTACCATTAATGTGAAGCTTCAATATCCTCTTTATTTATTGAAAACACTTGACATATGAGCCGTTGTGATAATTCCAGTTTTCTTCATTTCGAGAAATGTCTCGCGAAACATTAAATACAATGTTTTGCGTTTAACAATATTTAAAAATACTGGTGGCCTGTAATACGTTTATTCTGCTTTGTCGAGATTCTGGACATATCTAATTAATAGAAGTGATAACAATTTGTGAATTAAGTCAAAGAAATATTGTTTTTTGAACTGAAAATTGGACTTCTGCCACTTTTAAACATAGCGTCTCATATGTACCATATTCTTATGTATAAAAAACCGAAACGATGTTTGTAATTCGTTTCTGATTGGCTGCTTGTGATGGTCGGTCATTAAATAATATTTTTTTTTTCGATTCAAATAAATTTAATAAAAAAATAAATGAAGATTTTTTTTCATGGTTCGACGGTATTTTCACTACTAGACTGCATTTCCATTTACCGAGCGAAGCCGGGTAGCACCAATAGTATTGTACATACATATGCACATAAAAAAAGACCGTTCCTTGTGTGTGTGTAATTCGATTGTGATTGACTGTCGTCAAATTCGTTTCTGACTGACTGTCATTAAATGTTCAAATAAATTTAATAAAAAAACAAATGAATGTTTACTATTACTATTAGCCTTGTTTAAGCTGCTTATACAGAGAAATTTTATAATAATAGAAGGGCATTTACGAATAAATAAATTCTGTCAATATTACGCGGTACGTCTCCATAACTACGCTACAACGCACGGAATACAATCAGATCAATTTACTTATAAAAATGAATCCCATGTTGTTTAGTGTGTGTTTTTGAATGCATTGTGCAATTTTTAACGATGCACTTGCCCATCTTGCGAGTAATATAAACAAACAGAGAAGTTTTCTATCGGACATACGTCGAGCACCAAGTATCAAATACGACTGATGCTAAAATTATTTACGAATGTCTGTGGACAATCCTCACTTGACAACAATATAACGCCTACAGCCACTTCTATTATTATAAATTTTCTCTGGGTTTATATTACAAATACCGAGCGAAACCGGATAGAACCACAAGCATTGTACAAAACAAAATACAAATCAATTAATATACAATACTTTATAAAGGGTTTGGTGCATCCGCTCTAAAATCGCCAGATGAACGAACGACAGATTAACAGAACGGCAGCTTTAAACGTAATTCTCGTTTTCTCGAATGATAGATTGCACATCAGATGACGGGTAACCTTTCGATGTGCATTGATGTGCAAGATGTAATTATTAAAATTGAGTTGGATCTTTCAGGCGAGTTATCTTATCGAATCTTGCCTTATTAAACTCGCCTGAAAGATCCAACTCAATTTTTATAATTACCATTTTAATAATTTATTTTGTGCACATCGAAAGGTTACCCGTCATCTGATGTGCAATCTATCATTCGAGAAGGCGAGAATTGCATTTAAAGCGGCCGTCCGTTAATCTGTCTGGCGATTTTAGAGCGGATGCACCGCATCCCTTTATAAGAACGCTTTAAATATGAAAAATCTCATATACATACGAAAATCTAAAAAATATATATTTTTTGTTATTTCAGCAACAAAATCTTGGAGATATCGAGCGATATTAGCGAAATCGGATCGGTAGTATGGCCTGTCTTTTGGGGCAACGCCTTTTCCTGGGCTATCGTGTTTTGTTGCATCATAAAGGGAGTGAAGTCTGTGGGGAAAGTCGTATACTTCACGGCCACTTTTCCATTTGTCATACTTTTCGTGTTGTTCTGTAGGGGGATCACGCTACCCGGTGCTATCGACGGAATCAAATTTTACATATACCCACAATGGAACCAGTTAACAAATCTCAAGGTATACCTCTATACATCTACGATATCGAAATCGCATATGAGAATTTTTAAAACTTCTAATACCAGATAGCACGAAATGCTAACAATATCCAACATCTACTATGTACATACATTTCACTAAACGTTCAATTCAGGTGTGGGCCGATGCAGCTATACAAATATTCTACTCCCTTGGACCTGGTTGGGGTGGAATCGTCAATATGTCCAGTTTCAACAAATTCAAAAATAACAATCTCTCGTTAGTTTTTCAATCTCTTGATTAGCATTACCTAATTTGATTGAAATTAACTCTATTTGTTAACCATAAACAAATTTTCTTTTTTCAAAACGTCTAATTTTAGTGACTCTATATTGGTACCCATAGTCAACTGCAGTACGAGTATATTTGCTGGATTTGTGGTGTTTTCGGTTGTCGGTTTTATGGCTGAAAGAACAGGACTTCCAGTTGCTACGGTGGCTACAGGAGGACCTTCTCTGGCGTTTGTCACATATCCTGCTGCTATAACGATGCTTCCTTGGCCGAATTTCTGGTCCGTCATATTCTTCGCAATGTTGTTCTTACTAGGAATAGACAGCTGTGTTAGTGTGTTTAACCATTAATCTTAATTATCTATTTTCTGAATTTATGTATTTTTGATCCAAAATAAGTTTTGTTCTAGTTTGTGCAATTAGAAGTAATTCTGTCAGGAATAGCTGATGAGTATCCATCACTCCGAAAAAGAAAATCATTATTGGCATTCTTTTCATGTGTTTTATTTTTCCTTACGTCAATGATTTGCACTACAAACGTAAGCAACTACGTAAATCTAACTTACAATGCTTTTAGAATACTTTTTGCGCGTACATTTTTTACTTCTTTTTAAGGGAGGCATGTATGTCTTACAATTGATGGATTGGTATGCAGCTTCCATTCCTGTAATTATGATATGCTTAATAGAAGTACTAATTGTCGGATGGATTTATGGCTGTGAGAATTTTGTACGTGATACAGAATTTATGAACGGGAAAAAGATACATTGGATTTGGCCAGTCCTTTGGAAGTACGTCAACCCTATAACCTTAACGGTGAGTTGTATCAAATCTTCATATATATTTTAAAAATCCAGGGCTGAGTCGAAGTCGTAGCTAGGGTTTCCGCCCGGGTCGTCCCGGGACAAAAATTCCCGGGAACTAACGGAATTTTCGATGTCTCGTGTCCCGTGAATACTTATCATGAATCCCGGGAAAATTTTCAATCAAAATGGTCATTGTATGGTTTAATAAAGGCGAATGTATGTATATCCTAGCATGAAACTATTACGAAGCGAATGTATCCTTCTTGTATTGATGATTCCACAATGGAAGAAACTATCTTAGATTATGATGAACATGAAACAACTGTGTTTTTGGCGATGAATGAATATTTAAATATGGAGTAATCAAATACAAAAATACCAAATAACATAAATAAAACAACCTTGACGTTTAAAAAAAATGAAATAATAAATAATGACAGGTGAAAAACAAATAGTTTAAAAAAATTATTTTTGTACTATTTAATTATAAAAACAAATCCAAAACTTTGTTTTGGAGTTGGTTTTAGATAGGTTTCAATTTAATTGAAATAAATTAATTTATAAATTGAAATTTAATAACTTCTTTATTAATGAATTTATGAATTTAAATTACGTTATAAATAAAATCGTTCAATCGCGTGTACATATGTATTTTGATGTCCTGTGGCCAAAACCGATTGTTTCCTCCGTCTTATACTTTTTTATTCTTATTTTTGCTCTCATTTTTTGAAATTAAATTGATTTTTTTGTGTATGAAATTTACACACATACACAATGAATGTACTTACTTATTTTTATTTATACTTATTTCATTACCAATACATTCAGTAAATTAGGTTACATGTCAGTTGTTAGTGATGTGACTCCACAGCCCCTGTAACAATCAAAGTTTTTTGTTGCCTTTATAATATTATATTTCTGATTTCAGTTTATTTTCGTAACGACAATAATTTGGAATAAAGAAATAACTTACAAAGATGTGGCGTATCCTGGATGGAGTATAGTCGTAGGTTGGGGAATGTGTGCTTTGTCGTTATTGTGCATTCCAATTTATATGCTTTATCTGCTTATTTTCAAGAAAAATGGTCCCATATCGAAGGTAAGTGTTTTAATTGGTATTATTTCATATTTTTGGAGCATTTTACTGTTTATTTTACTTTATAGCGCATCACTGATTCAATAAAACCAACAAAAGATTGGTGTCCAATTGATCAACATAATGCAAATGAATGGAGAAATTTAATTAACAAACTCCTGCCAATGGATATAAAATCTGCTGATTGAAGATTGATAACGACCGATTAGTGAAAATATGATAAAATTAATTGATTTGTTATAATTAATTCAAATAAACAGAGCTTTGTTTAATATTTGAATAAAAAAAATTAAATTGTCACTTGTTTGTTTTTTCATATTGTTTTTATATCATAGTAATAATATAAATATAACACACAGAAAATCATATCGAAAGATAAATAATACGCTAAGATGAGGAGGGTGAGATAAATAAAAATAAGAAAGACAGTAATCCAGAACACATTGTCATTTACGTCATGGTGAATTTTATTTCAGGTCTATGGACTACGTGCATCTGTATTCTTTGTAAGAAAAAAACACTATAAATAATCAATATTACATTTATCAAATAAATAGATGAATAACCCGTGGAATGTTTCTAATTAATTCAGACTGAAGGTGATAATCCTAGAGGATTTTGGCGTTCAAAAACTGAATCTATACTTTCAGCTCTAGGATACGCCATAGGGATTGGAAATATTTGGCGATTTCCATACTTATGCTACAGAAATGGAGGAGGTCGTATACAATATGATTTCTAAAAAGACTTACACTTACTTACTAGTCAAAATTTCAGACCCTTTACATCTACATATGTACATGTATATTTTAATTACAGGTGCATTTTTAATTCCATATACTCTGACGATGTTTTTTTGCGGAATTCCCCTATATTATATGGAGGCGAACATCGGCCAATTTTCCAATACGGGTTGTATCACAATGTTTAGAATGTCACCGTTTTTTCGAGGTGAAAATTACAAGTACTAAAAGTGGTGTAAAACATCATGCAATAAAATAACATACTGCAAATTTTCAGGAGCTGGCTATGCAATGATAATCATGAATACGCTTTGCAATGCCTATTATGGTATGATTTTGACATATCCCTTAATATTCATCGCTCACTCTATGAAGAAAGAACTATCATGGTCATCGTGTAACCATTTCTGGAACACACCCGATTGTGTTGATGTAAGAATTGCGATGGAAATTTTGCCCTATATACTTTATTCGTTTAAAATATGCATATTCTAGTATTGAACTGTATGTATTTGCAGATAAATGATCCCAACATCGATATACCAGGTTTAATTAAAAATAATACGAATGTTACAATAGCAGTCGATGAATATTTTCAGTATATACAATATATCTAAATTATGTATTTATTTTGAGCTTTCTTCTCAGCTAAAGGCAGTTTATTTGAATTGACCGTCACCTTTAAATGTAAACGTAGCATACGACTCACTCTCTTTTATCTAAGAAAAAAGCCCAAATTCACGTGAATAAGTTATAATATAACGATACACATTTTATTTTTTTTATTTTGTTTTTCAAGTCATGAAGTGTTAAAGATATCAGACAGCATAGGAGAGTTGGGTGAAATTGTCTGCCCGATTATATTGGCTAATATAGTTTCATGGTTCATCATTTACATTTGTGTATCTAAAGGTGTTAACTCAGTAGGAAAAGCATCATATTTTACGTGCACATTTCCTATGTTCGTTCTGATCGTTTTGCTCTGTAGGGGTGTAACATTACCTGGTGCCATTGAAGGTATCAAATTTTTCATTTACCCCGATTGGAATAGACTGAAAAATCTAAAGGTTAATACTTTCACTAAAAAGATAAAAAAATATAATATAATATTATAATTTGATGATTTTTCACAGGTTTGGTCTGATGCTTCCGTGCAAACATTTTTCATGCTTGGGCCAGGTTGGGGTGGCATAGTCAATATGGCTAGTTATAACAAATTCTCGCACAATAACCTGATGTAAGCTTTGCACTGATTTGTTTTGAATATTTGATGTTACTTCTAATTTATTTGTAAAAATTTCAGTGAAACTTTAGTTTTGTCGACGTTAAATTTTGCGGCTGGTATCTTCGCAGGCTTCGCTGTATTTTCTGTCATTGGATTCATGTCTGAGAGAACAGGTGTTTCTGTTGAAGAAGTCATAGAAGCAGGACCAGCTCTAGTGTTCATCACATATCCAGCTGCTATAACATTGTTGCCATTGAAGCACTTATGGGGAATCCTTTTCTTTTTAATGTTGTTCTTCATTGGAATTGACACCGTCGTTAGTACAAATAAATTAAATTATACAGGTTGGTTCATAAGAACCGGATAGTTATAAATTAAACCGTATTCCATTCATTTATTTATATTATTCACAAAAAATTGTATTCATCATATGATGACCATTTTTACGAACACACGTTTGGAGCCATTTTCGGAAATTCGCCTCCACTCTTTCAAATGTTTCCATTTGTTCAGTTTGATTTTTTATTGTGATATTCGCTTCTTCCAGTGTGAATGGCTTTCCTTCGTGCACGTGTGCTGTGTGCTTTAAGATTACTTCACATATAAAAATCACACGTGGAAAGGTCAGGTGAAATTAGCCAATAGGGAACAACGCTCGAACTACAGCCAGTGAAGTTCTGGCTGTATGGTCAGTACATATGTAGACCTCTTGTCTGATTTTGCTGGAACCATACATTTTCTCTGTTGATTCCTCGTCTTCGAAATTATGGTTATATTCAAAATTACTGGCATGAATATTAAATAGCATAGAGAATGAAGCTAAAGGATTATCACCACAGGTTCCTACTTTCTTCGGACGCCAAGTATTACTCATTACAAAAATTTCCGTTTCTTGTCGACCACCCTGTATAATATAAATCGGTTCAGTCAACCTTTCACTATTCATGTTGTATTCAATAAATTAATTTTATTTAATTCATCTGTCCAATGATCACATCCGATTCCTTTTCCTACATTCTCTTACCATTCATCATAACTTTTTAAGTTTTCAAGAAGCTACGTAAAACTCTTTCGAGTTAAGCATATTTGAGCATATTCGTAAAATTTATGTCATATTAGGCTACACATTTTTTGATTTTAAGTAATTGTTTTAGTTTGTTCAACTCGAAACAATTGTATCCGCAGTATGCGATGCATATCCGGATCACTTAACAAATAAATCAAAAACAGCCTTGTACGCTTGCCTTATTACATTCTTTGTAGGGGTTATTTTAACCACTAATGTTAGTATATGTAAATAATACGTACCTATTTATAGGTGCATAATATATATATTGCAATTTTTTAAAATTTTTATCTGTACATTTTTTTTTTCATTTTAAGGGTGGGATGTATTGTATTCAATTGATGGATTCATACGCGGCTAATGTACCTGTTATTGTAATTTGTTTCATAGAAGTTCTAATTGTCGGATGGATATATGGCACCAAAAAATTCGTAATTGATATAGAATTCATGCGTGGACAAAAGATACACTGGATATGGCCATTCTGTTGGAAATATATGATTCCTACAGTTCTTATTGTGAGTTATCGAATAATTCTATGTTTATATCAAATTTTTTGTATTCACACATTTATAATAAAATTTCAGTTTTTATTTATTGCGACAATAGTATGGAATGAGGAATTAAAATATAAAGGGGAATTATATCCAAAGTGGACAATCATATTAGGTTGGTGTATTAGTGGAATGTCAATCATATTTATTCCACTATTTATGATATATACAATATTCAAAGAAAAAGGATCTCTACTTCAGGTAAAACAGTTCAGTTATTTATATACATATACATTTTCTTACTAATTCTCTGTTTCGAATTTAAAAAATACGCTGTTCTCGTCAATATATACTCTCTCTACTCAATATATGTACATACGTATAAATTAGCTATACGTTTTAGTTAAAGCTCACGATGGATTGTCGGTAGTTTCGTCCACGCCTGGCAACCCTATGAGAGCACTAGTGATTAGTAAATATGTATTTCTATACATTTTCCCGTGTATACTGAGAAACTTATCTCATGTACCTACATGTACAATGTGCAGTCCAAGTGTTCACTCTGGCTCGTTCATTAACATGCTAGTTGGTTCATACACGAACTATTGATTTTAATTTAAGTGTTAAAAATCAAAAGCTATCTTCAAATAGACTCGCCAGATGTCGCATGAAACTTTTGAGCTAACAAAAGGAATGGAAAAATGGAAATCCTATGGAAATCATATTACGACGTAGCTATAATTCCCGTTTATTAAAATATTGCAACCCAGAGTAAGCATATGTACATATGTATATGTAGGTGGGACGAACGATCGAGAATACTTAAAACTTATGCTTAATAGTTCGTGCATGAAAAAACTATACAGTTTGTTTTTCAATTTGTTATTTTGCGTTCACTGGTCAGATTGGTTCATATATAAATAAATTTGTTTATGAACAAACGAAATTTACACTTAGACTGTAACATATTGTACATTAATAAATGCATAAATCACGAATTGTATACATACTTTATCTGTAACATATATAATTAAGGAAATTTCTTGCAGCGTTTGAAAAATGCGATTAAGCCGGCGGAAAACTGGGGTCCAAGTAATCCTAGAATATTTCTAGAATGGCGAAAAGTTGTAGGTAGTGAATTTCGTTCCTCATTGGAGGATAATTCTACTATTACAGAAAATATTCCGGGGAAATCTACATCTCATAGTATATCAGAAAATAGCGAACTAGATGTAAAAGCAACTAAAAATGAAAAGAAAATTACATTTTATGAATCGGTATTAAGTAAATCCAATACGCCACCATCACAACTTTTCAAAAGTGATATTTTGACAACTTCCGGAGAAAGCATTCAAAACATCACCAAACCAAATGTTAAATAATATTCTGAAATTTATTATGTTTGTAATTTTAATACAAAAATTTTTCGGAAAAAAGTTGTTTGATTTCAATTTATTTCATTGTTGGCTGATAATTTTTAATACAGTATTTTAATCAGAATCAAATATACACAATACAAGAAAAAAATTAGAGAGTGATACTAGAAGAAATTTAGATAGTTCCAGGTGCCGGAGCCAAGTTCAAGTGGTGGCTGGCATAAGGAGTATTGTCAGGCAGGGGTGCTATGTGAAGGGATCCACGAGTAGCAGCTACATACCTGTAATGGAATGGTTTTACTGTCAGCTCTTTTTGTGATTTACTATTTATTGACACTGACTAAATTTGAAAAAAATTCTTACCCGGGTTGTACGATTGGAGCGACCACTTGAGGTTGAGTGAAGTAAGCTAATGGGGCGGAAAATCCGAAGGCTGGATATGCGAATGGAAAAGATTTGAAGCCAGTATCGACATAAGTGGCTGCTTGGCTCATGGCCACTAGACTCAACACTACAAGAAGAAACTAAAAATCGAGATAAATTGTATGATGCAAATCAAAATAACTATAGTGAAGTTTTATGGAAAGTTATGTAATACGAACCTTCATATTGGAACTCGTTGGGTGGATTACTTCTCGAGTCGATCTCGGGAGGTTTATGTCATGCTTGAAACCGATCCTTCCTTATATACTAATTGATCCGGAATGGACTGATCTAGTTCTTTGACACAAAGAATAAGATAAAACTCATCGAGCTTGCTTGTAATTAATTTTCTTTGGTAAAACGTCGTCAATTTTTATAAAATGTGTTGATTTTAATTTAAAACGTATTTTTCAAACGAGTATCGTATATTCTCATTCTTCTTTTAATCAATTTTCCCCTTTTAAAATATACAACTTCTGCAAGAATTCTCCGAAAAATGTATCTGTTTTTGTTTTATGTATTTTTAACTGAATAAATAGCGCACAATCTAAGTATAAAAAATTCAATTACAAATAAAATAAACGGAATACATTTATATATTATATGTACATAGGTATAATATACGTAGGTTTTTTGAAAAAAATACCGCAATTTTTATATACAACATGTAGTAAATTTACTACGGTTTTCCTTGACGACATTTCATAAACATCGTTATTGTTTTTGAATAAACAAAGTAGATGATTATACTGTTACTACAGTGCGTCTAGAAGTCACAATAAATTTTACATATTTAAAATTGGATAATATATGTATATTTTTTTTAAATGCTTTTTATTATTACGAAATTATGTTCACAATAAATCTTATATCTATTTTAATAGCTACTGATCTACTGATCATTTTCTATTCTACATTTTAATTTAATTTGGTTAATAATCATAGTATTATATTATTCTAATGTTAATCTACAGCATAATAGGAAAAAGAGCTCAAAAACCTATTTACAATCCTTATATGTATATAACATACATGCATTTGAATGTTATTCGTACACATGTGTATTTAAATTTAAAATATTAATTCAGTTGTTTTAAAAAAATACTTTGTTTATTTTATTACATGTTTGAAAATGTTTGTTTATTTTATTACATTAAATTAATCAAGACGAAAAAGGGGTAAGTACCCAAAATGTTGTTTTATATTATTCGTCTAAAAACTCCTACATATATGGTGTATATGTATGTATGTATGTCTAAAATGTAATCCTAATATATATTTGGTTATGATTAAGGATTGCAATACCAAAAGTATTGATTCCGGTATTATTGGTATTTGAGCGAAAATAAGCTTTTGATAATACCGGTATTAAAAAAAGAAATACCGATAGTATCGATTTTTTCAAATTCGTACATTTTTTTTGTCGAAAGCGACATCTCCGTGGCTAAAAACTACGAAAACGACCGATGCGTATATATTTTGCATACGTGATATTGAGTGTTATTATTTTATAAATTGTTTTCGATCTTTCTTTATTTTGATAAAATCCTCTTTAATTTATGTATTTGTAAATAAGCCGTTTCTGCCCTGCACCCGTCCAAAACATGTACGAACGTGCCGAAAACGGGCGTTGCTGAGTAGTATGAATAGAAGTAGTATTTTCCGTGCAGTGCTGTGCCGAGCAGTGCTGGATAATAATATGCGTTTTAATATATTGATAACCATTGCAATAACTTTCATTCTCTAATTCAACCATGTATGTATGTATGTATATGTGTATGTGAGGATATTTTCCGGCAGTTTTCCGATTCTTTCAACATAAATACACACAAGTCAAAATTCAAAATGGAAATTTCAAATGTCATATAGTTAAAATATATATAGGTAAAAAAGATTTCTAGCATTCCGTTGATCAGCTTAATCACCATTACAGAGAGTTACCGACCTTGCGGTACTTGAAAGGTGCGGTCAGTGAAAAAATATTTTTTATTAATATCACTTGCTTCAACTTCATCCTACTACGTCATAAATCAACACAAAGCCGTTCTGAAACAATGCTTTTTATTTTCACTAAAATGAATAAACAAACTTTAAATATCAACGTGTTGCTATTGACAATTTTCGAAGCGATAAAAAATAGTACATAGCACATTTACACGTATGAAATATCAATCTAAATCATTACAATTGATTGCACCATTTAAGGAAATGCCTACCTACGTTAATCATCGACTGTTTTATTCATACGATTATTTTAATTGCAAATCACAACCTATCGCCTTTGATGTAGTCGAATCTATTTTCAAACTCAGTTCAAGGAATATGAGTATCGAAGCCTCGAATTTGACAGGTGAGATGATACCGAGATATACCACCTATCATACCCGATGAAAAGAGCTGATGATCGATTCACCGCGAAGGTGCGGTCGACCTTCCATTCACAGGGTAGATCGGAAATTCCCTCGTGTACTACCTGATAATAAATATGATATATATGTACATAAACAATATATGCTAGCAACTTGAACTTGGATGGCAAAATTCTGTCGTGTACCTACAATGTATGTATGAATGTACGTTGAATACACATTTCTTCGGTTCAACTATGTAGATATGAGCTTGATGGTTGAATGATAAGTGGAACCTTATTTGGGACAACAGAGCAATAAAACAATCCGTTGAACATCGGATGAAGTTAATTATTGTGCTGCAGTGCTTTGGAGTGGGCTGACCTCGAACCCCACACCCTTGATTCGCGTGCTGTTTACTTCCAAAGGGTTGCCATGACTTGCACCTCGGCTAATATAATCACACCTTCCAGAATTAGGGTGACCATGGCTCAGTGAGCAGGCGAAACGAACGATATGCAATATTGGCTGCTATCACGCAGTTTGTCTTATCTAGGTGTAGTTCAAATACCGTGCTTTTAACTTGCAGTCAATTTAAAACGGCAAATAGCATTCATTCACAAAAAATATATATTATGGAGGTTAAAGGATTTGCAGTAACTATTACGTTCACCTTAGGTCTATTCTAATAACTTATGATTAGTGCTTCCAATCCCGGAATGTTACTTCAGCACCGGGATTGCGGTGCTGGGAATTTCCGAGTCCGGGATCCCGGTGTTAGCACCGGGATTTCGAATGTATGTATGTATAAGAAAAAAAATTCAATTGCATGTTTTCATATTTCAAAAACGTTCAATTGCATTTTGCAAAATCTCCCGATGTTTCACGCAAAAATACTCCCATATTGGCGTACTAATTTTGAGAGTTTGCTACATTCTTAAAATTTTCGGTTCGTACCCATAAATTTCTAAGATTAAATAAAACACACCCGAAAATGTAATTAAACAAAGTAAAAAACATCGCTTTGATTCATTGATTCGTTTTTTACAAATAGTTTGTACCGTCTAGTAATTATTCATCGAAACAATCCACCTAATATAAAAAAAACTCAAATTACATTTACTTTGTGTAAAAAATTTGGATGTGACCAACCTACGACTTTATCTATGTATTTGAGGAATATAAGAAGGATAAAAAACAAAATTCGATAATCGAACATATGTATGTACATACATACATACACGTTCACACATACCGGCTATAAGCGTTTTCAATACAAATTGAACACAAATGTAGGAAAACTAACGCAAGACTAAAGTTCTACTTCCGGCTTACGAAATCCGACCAAAACCTTATCAACTCTGTTAGTATAAAAATAATACAAATATAAATATTCAGCTAAATATGTTCAGGGCGTGGAAAGAATCGTTGTCACAACATTTTTAACTTTTATAAAAGAAAAAATCCCACCTCTGGTTTATTGTATGTAGTATTTTTCGCAAGGCGGCGTCAAAACGGGTCAGAGAAAACAAATGGACTACGATTGCCATTGCTCATCCCGCTATTGTTTATTATATAATGTTGTTTTATGATTTTTCCTTATTATTTTTGTAAAAATAATATTTTTAAAGAAATTTATTCAGCACCGTAATCCCGGTATTCAGACTAGTTTCAGCACCGGGATTCACGGTAATAGAAAACACCGGGATCCCGGGATCCCGGGATTGGAAGCCTTACTTATGATCCAGTGATTATTATCTATTTTTCTTGTTATTTTTTTTATTTTAGTGTATACAACATAAGCATTAAACCAGCAGCATATATCAGTTGTTAGCATGTAATGCTGTCAATTGTGTTGTCACGGGTTAAATCCCTGGCCCAGGCTTTGGATATGCGACCCCAAAGTCGATTGTTTCCTAGCAGAGTTTGTCGATTTATCTGATTTCATTGAAACGGTTCTATTTCTCTAAATCCTGTTCTATTTCTAGCAAAATTTGAGCTTACAGCATCTCAAATTCGCTAATTTATAAAATGCTGCAAATTCGATCACAGGTATGTCTATGATTGTTTAATCGATGTTTGTAATTGGCCTTGAATAATACTTTGCAATACTTACATATGTACAATGTTTGACCATATATGTCGTGTAAAATAAAAAAAAAACATAAAATGGGTGTATACTTGTGTAATTAAATAATAGGAAAAACCGATTTACAATTCATATAAATACGCGATGCGTTTTCAAAGGTGACGAAAGTATGTATTTATGCGTGTATAAAAATAAAAATAATGATTTATTTTTTTTGTAGAATATTTGATAGTTAAAACACTGAATTTAATCATCTTCTTAAAAGTTGCTGCTATACGTTTAATCTTAATGAATATGTTTTATTGTAATAAAATAATAATAGTATGAAAATCCATAACATTTATTACCTGTATTTATTCGGTCAGTAAAAAAATGATCAGTTAGTTATATTATCCGTCACCGACTGCTTGACTATTGCCGGTTCGTCAAAAAATACTTACTGGTTTACTGACCATTCATTTTTATCTACCTACATATATACATATATGTATATAGTACACTATTATCACAAAATTTAACCATTTAGTATTGCCAAGTATTGCATTTACATATATTCGGAAAGTGAAGAACGGACAACAATGCTAATAATAATATTTATCTTTTTATTTATTCTGAAGAGAAGCTAAAACTCAACAGGAAAAATATTTGATTGTTTCAATTTATGTATGTATGTACGTACATATATTGAATTTTCTGATGTCCAATATTAAAATCATCAAATCCTAAAAATAAACGCTCAATATACAGATATTTTTAATGAGTATATAAATTATTATAATCTATTCAGAAATTCAGATTGAAATTGTACTTGTTGTCAATTAATAATGAATAACAAGTGCAAATTAAATCGGTATTCAAGCCGATTCATATTTGAATTTCATGTGAACTGGATTACCTTTACCTCGATTATGCTATATGTATTTATTACAATGAGTATTCATTATATTACATTATCTTTAATATTTATGTAGATGAAATTAGTAGATGGAATTGAAAATATCAATGAATAGATTGAATCGGAGTGAATTAATCGAGTGAATGAAAAATAATCCGCATGTTGATTACAGAAAGAAATCCCATTGAAGAAACGGTCAAAGAAATACAACATACGAATGAATTATAAAGGGAAAGTTAATTAAAACTACTCTGATTTGTTTACATTATGATTCAAGTTCTGCTAGTACGTAAGTACTTTATTTCTATTATAAGGAATTCCTTCGGCAATGTTTCTTTGAATTCAATGTATAATTCAATCACATTTCATAAATAAATTTGCCTTAATCATACTATTTCTATGCGAAATATATGTTTGTATTACTTGACGAAGTTTGTAGTCAAAATACACACTAGTACCGAAATTATTTAATCGTCTGATGGTCATATGAAAAATGGTGTCATGTCAATGCACCGATAGGCGCCGCGACGTCGAATAAAAGGCGTCGTACTTTTATAAGTGCCGTAAAACACAATCAACCATGTTTACGAACGGTTTGCCACTCGAAACGAGCGCTAAATCATTGAAAATTTCCTCTAAAATTGAAAAGGGTTGACTTTTCATTCGCATAATTAAATCGAGTGGTGTTATTTCATTCTAAATTTTGTAATTATGGAGCGTCTTCATTCAACTGCTTCCGATTCGGGATTTTGGACTACGATCGATCTTTTGGTCGGTAGAGAATGGAGAGATAAAAACAACGACGCCTATGACGAGAATGAATTGAAGAAACAGCTGCAGAAAAGTTTGACGGCTGCAAAAATTGGAAAATTGAAAAGAAATGGAAAAAAACATTGGTCTATTTGTTTAGATTCTAATCCCGTAGAAAGGCTGCTTTCGGAAGGTTCGCTAGATCTCAGGTATTTATTTACTTCTCGGTTTATTAAGATTTTAATAATCAATACTTGATTGATTTTTAAATGAATCATATTTACTGCGCGATGTTTTTCCACGAAATACATAGAATACAATCGACGCTAAAATGATAAAAGACTAACCCATTTCTCTAACAATGGTTACATCCTATTTTATTTCAGTCTCAATAAATTGCTTTCAACTAGTTTCTTTTTCAACTTGCTTTGAATGTGACCTATTTTTTTTAATTTCTCCAAGTCATCTTACTATTGATAATTTCCAAATAAATTGAACGGAAATAATACAAAAAAAGTTACGTGAATAATTAAGGAAATTCTTGACAATTTGTCTTTCAATTTTCGCACGAGTTCAATAATACAATTCAGAGAGTTCAAATTAATATTACAATTATAAGTATATTTCATAGATAAATTGCATTATAATTTATTACAAATATTGCTTTATTTACGAAGCAATCTAATTCTGACATTGGTAAAATGGAGTGACATTAGAGCCAACAAAGGTAGAAGAAAAACTTCTGAAACGTATCCATCTTGCGTTCTCTTTGTTGATTGAAAGTCTGACAATTAATCTAAAATATTAATATATTGTACCAGCGATACTGAAATATTTATAATATAATCTAAATTAAAATATTTACGTGACTTCTTTATTAAATTACTACCATTCCGTGACGCCATCGCTGAATTACAACTATGACATTCCAAATTAAGTGTATTTTATTATGAAAAGTTCATTTTCATTACATTTATTAGAGTTTTGGGGGGAAAAGTTCGTTTGAAATATTGAAAAAGTTTTCCAACAATTTCCATAGCGGAATACCGAAGTCCATGTTAAAGAATTGAGTGATTTGTGCATGGATCAATCATTCGCGAACCGTATATAATATTTCACGTGTTCAAAATTCGGCGAATATAAACGTGACCGTTAAGCGATTTTTAAACACTTGGAAATACCAATTAAGTCGAAGGGGTTTTGGATTTCACGGTTCGCCGAACCGTCAAAGCATTAATTCGTGACGTGTGTAGCCATTGACATGCAACGTTTCGCCGTTAACGACGAAAAACACATCGTTATTTATTGTACGAAGAATATCCTGGTTGAACCACCCGAAAAGTTAATCTTTCACGGTTTTGGCAAAGGCATGGGCGAACAAGGGTGAGTCACGGAAATTCAAACGATGCAGCACATGTGTCTTAGGGGTGGCAAACGGGGTGGTGACAGGTGTGTCTCAAGCCAAACTTTTACTACACCAAACGATCGCCAGAGCTATCAAACTTAATATATATATATATATATATATATATATATATATATATATATATATATATATATATATATATATATATATATATATATATATATATATAAATTTGACTATAATAATATCATATATATATAATATACGTATTTAAATCTTATGTAAGTTCATACTAAATATAGAAGCAAAGTACATAATTTAATATGAAATTTTCATTATTAGAATGCATAATATGTACATACGTATGTTTAGATATTATGTTTAATGTATGTATATATAATGTACATATGTAAATGAAATGAGATATTTCGTACCTTATGTATGTACATATGTAGCTAAAAGCATATTAAACGCCGTAAATACCTAACGTAGATTTGCTAGTTTGCTAATTGCTCGGCACAGCTATTAAGTAAATCTATGATTCAATTTAATCCTTTAATTTGTAACTTTCCTTCATAAATTTCAGTGTAATGAAATTACAACTGCTAAAATTTTCATCTGCTATTATTATATTACGACGTTTTATTTAATATGTATGTGAAACCAAATTTTTAACGTGTATAAATGAAAATTATTTATATATTGTATATGACTATAATTCTCTCTGGATTATTTACGACTACATGTCCCATACATCATGAAAATGGAAACATTACATATTTGAGATACGGCCAATATCTATAGTGCTTATTATATGGTTCAATTTAATTATACTTTCACTTGTATTATTGCACGCTAAATGTTAATCCATCATTTTCTGTTCATATTATGTTGATTTTTCCGACGCCATATTCCATAAAAAAATAAAAATAGTCACAAGATAATATCGTATCAATATATGAATATATGTACAAATGTATTTATGTATGTATGTATGTAAATTTTGAAATGTCCAAAAGGAAGGGTTCGTTTTTCGTATATGTAATTATACTTTCGTGAATGGTAAATCTATATATTCTATATATTCTGAAAAATTACTATTGGTTTTGAATTCGTATACTCTCAATGCAATTTTTTAATATACTACATACATATGTATGTAGTAGTTAAGATTTTATTATTAACTATGTATCCAATTTTATGTTCGTACATAGTTTTAATTTTAACCGCAATTTTTGATTAGAATGAGACAGTATATGTATACAAAAATTTACGAATATAAATTAGAAACACTGTTTATTTGTTCATTTTCATTTATGTAGTTGTTCTAAATCGTATCACCGATCTGAAACAAATTTTGGATAGTTTCCTATTAGAATCCTCAGATAATTTATTTGTCCGGATTTCATCTCCTCGACTCACGAAACAATTGCCCAAAATCTGCGAAATATAAAATTTATCACAGAAGCAAAAGCTTGCTACACTAGCTGAAAATACTTGGCTAGTTTTATATATATATATATATATATATATATATATATATATATATATATATATATATATATATATATATATATATATTTATTTTTTTATACTTTTTTATTATTATTTTATTTTACCATGTTTTCTGCTTTTTACTAATTTTACTTGTTTTTATATCTTAAATGTAGGCCATTGTGGCGCATTAGGTTCTTCCTGTTATGCCACAATGGTTCAAAACTAAAAATATTGTATTAATTAAAAAATAATTCTTTAAATTATCTTTTGTGAATCCTCTTTGTGATTTAGATAAGTTGTATACATATATGTATGTATTATATATACCTACATATACAAGCATGGGCGCCAAGGGAAAATTCGGGCACAGGGAAAAATTTAATGTAGTCACCAAAAAAAAAAGAGTGATTAAAAATAAAAAATAATTGTGCTTCTAATAAGAACATATATGTACATACATACATACGTACTTGATTGTCTGGTGAATTTCATCGACGAATTCATCGGAATTTGCAGACTTCGCTTATCATTTGAAACCGTGCCCTTAAGAGGAAATATTTATAATATTTGAAAAAGTTTAATTAATTCAATTTTATATAAACAGACACATATATGTATGTACATATGTTACGCGTGCTCATAACATATTTTCTTCTCCTTTTTATTTATTTTTTAAGGGCTGTTATTGTTTGATACTGGTAGGTAAATTGTGGTTTTTTTAAATAGATCAGTAATTGTTCTAGTACTATATTGCTGGACAACCATCTTGTTCTCCGATGAAAGGGTCTCTCAGACTGCATTCTTTAAGAGGGGGGGGGGGTGGTTTCATGTCGAGGGCTTTATTAGTCGACTTCATTGAACTTTAAAGTGGGCTTATATGTACATTCATATGTATGCATATATTATAGACTTTTCTTACCTGTAAAAGACACAACCGATATTATGAACTCGCCTCTATTAGGGCGAAAAAACACAACGATGTACGTGGCACGTGGTTTTTTTTAGATAATTTTTAACATGCGAAAAAAATGGGCACATATTCATGGAACACCCAGCACGCTCCACCCCAAATGGACTGTTTTCGGTAAAATTGTATCCTTGTATTTATCCTTGCTTGACAGTAATCGATATCGGTGTATCCCATATTTGAAGAAATGTAGGAGAACCCCCACAGCGGCTACCCGAGCACACGATGTGCCGTTCATGTGCCGCCCTTAGGGCGAAAACACACAGAGTAGGATGTGGGACGTGTTTTTTTAGATATGCACTTTTAAACATGTGACATAAACGTAGCACCCCTAGCCCATATAAATGGTATACAGTCCCAAAAATCACCCCCTGGAGTATTTTCGGTGATATTTTATCCTTGCTTGGCAATTATCAATAACGGTGAAAACCATATTGGAAAAAAAGTCGGTTGCAGATGGATATGCAAACACGTGCGACCTCCCGAACATATTAATTATGCAAGTGCACAGCAGGAAGCCAAAGACACATGACATCCCATACCACTCTGTGTGTTTTCACCCTTAAGAGGGCTGGACAGCAGCGCCTTGTCCATACAAACGTACTATACTTCTCCCTAGCTCAATTATGGCACTAGAGAAATTATTTTTTTAATATGCTATGGATATCCACCATTAGGGTGCATCCATCGTTTTATTTTTTTGATTAATTATTTTTTATAGGAGCTAGGAGCCACCAAACATCTATAAAACCACCTCTTTTTTACACCCACGAAAAGAGTCTAGCGTGGTTATTTAACGGTCGATTTTAAAAAAAATACGCCGATAGATGCACAGAAAATATCTTTCTCATACCGATGATGATTTTTTTTTAAAAATTGGTCCAGTTTTGGAGGAGAAAATAGTAGAATACGAAACCTCGATTTTGTCAATTTAAAACACGTTTTATCTGGTCGAAGCGCAACTGTCGCATTCACTCAATATATATATTGATATATATTATCGCATTCACTCAATATATATGTACATACACTCAATATATATATCGAAGAAAGGAACGGTAGCAAAATTAAGGTTTCGGGTGTACAGCCCTCTTAATCTTCTCAACATATTAGCAGCGCATATTGATACTTTTTTCATAATTTATAAATAAATAATGTCAAAATGAAAATAATATAAAATAATAAAAAATTCAATTATATCAAATTTATCTATAATACATATGTATATCTTTCGAATGAATATGTCCATTTTCTCCAATTTTCTCCACAATTCCATACAATCATCCAGTAATGATGATGTTCACGAAAATTTCGATAAATTGGTTAAACACCCCTGTCGTAGTCAATCGCTTGACAAACGGCGGTTGCTTACACCGGTACGGTCCTGCGCGACCTTTCCGCCCAACCAATTGTTTGTGTATAAAGAAAGGGCCCGCGGAGCCGAACGGCTGGCTCGTCGTGCTCGTCGTCGTGCCCGATTCGCGCTCAAGTGCATCATTTTCGTGCTGCAGGTTAGGTGGCGGTGCACGTGAACTGCAACAGCCACTGACCGACCGAGACCACATGCAACGGTTGCGCGACCACGTCCAACTCCTCGCCGAAGAAGCGTTGCAGAAACGTATCGCCGCCAGACAGGTGAGATTCCGCTATTTTTATTTTTGACGTAGAACTACATACATATGTGTTTTTGTGCGTACATGTTAGCGGTAAACACGACACCAATAATTTTCGCTTTTAAAATCGTTATAAATCGGAGATTATTTCATCGTTGGATGGAGCAAGAGTAACGCTGTCTACTAAGCAACAAAGAAAATGTATAAAAAAAATATGTTTGACTTAAAAATTCTCTAGATAATTAATTATACGTATTTTGAAGCAACAAAAAATCACAATAAATAGAAAAATTATACAACTATTGATTCCAATACTCACTTTTAGCAAAGAAAAACTGGATATTGAGTTATAAACTGCAATACCCAAAAATCTGTAAAAATTGCGGATTTTCTTAAACGCTCATATCGTATTAACAAGAAGACAAAAAACAAAAATAATTATCATATTCAAATTCAGTGGATCATATTTAGTAACGATTGATTAGAACCGCTTTGGTAATTAAAAAACGTGATATTTTGTTAATGAGAGAGGGGGGGGATAAAATTCCTTAGAAAAGAAATAAAAGAATTCAAAAAAAATTAAACATTGAAATTATATAATTTTAGACTTTTTATGCTATCAAAAAATGTGCTTTCTTATAAAAAAAATTATCTGCAGCGTAACTTAAAGGTATTTACATAGATATTGTTTATTTTGATATTCAAATGATTTAAATGTATGATTAACATAGTATGGGTAATGTATGTATGTATGTATGTAGGTAGCGTAGTATGGGTATGGGCTTTATTCCAGACTCGAACCCTGGAATAAAAGGGATGAAAGAATCAAACAGCGTATGATTCGAAGTATTTCTGCAGTGTTTCTGGTCAGATTTGGATATTTGTGACTCCAAATTGATCGTTTCCTACCAGAGTCTGCCAGTTTATCTGATTTCACTGTTGAAACGGTTCCTCATAAATTTGGCAAAAACCATCCTACCACTATGTCCCCACTATTTGAATATGATTTCAAAAATTTATGTATTAACAAATGTATCGCTCAGGGGCAACCTGTAATGGCATCATGCGAAAAATATAGATTAAAAAAGTCGAAAATATGAATATTTTATTTCCGAATAAGTCCCCTCCCCCCCCCCCCCTCCCTCCACTCTATAAGGTCCAGAATAATAATTTTCTAAAGGTCCGGGTTTGGTCTCTACGGTCCTCATCATAATTAATTGACCGGGCGATTTATAGTCAGTCCGCAGTATTTCGTTAAAACATAGAAGAGGCATATAAAACTAGATCATGAAAAGATCGTGATCAGTAATCGATTCTAAGTTCGAATCAGTCAAAATCTCGAGTTCGAATTTTCGCATGATCACAAAACTTGTTACTACTTGTTACTATTGTTACTACATACATAGATAAAGTAAAAATATTGAAAGTTTGTTTGAAAATGACCGTAGTAAATAAAACTATTGCTAATTCCAATGATGTTCACTAAAGAAAAAATTCAAGATAACGAAGACAACGAATTTTTAAATGTACATCCTCACATACATATAATAAAATATCAACTTTCATTTCACCATTTTCGGTATTTTATTCAATTTTTTCGTTATAAATTAATTATTTCGTATGTATTTGTCTGCGAGTGTGATATATACATATGTATGTATGTAGTAAATACATAGGTAATATGTCCCATAAGGGGGATAACTTGCTCTTAAGCATGTATCGAATCCCAAATGTTTGCCGTCCAATTACTACGACCCTCCTCGCATGCTATGAGCACTCCAGGGATGCGCTATAAAACGTTGATATATTTTGATCGTATATTAATTCATTTATATTGTGTTTTGTATTATATAAATCACGCGTATCAGATTATCTGGTGAATGAACTTTACGTGATTTTTTTCCCCTACATATTGTACAAACGTACTAGGGTTACCAAATATTCGAACTTCGAAGCTTTAAAATGTTTGCATAACATTTTATAAAGGTCAAAATTTCAAGAAAGTCCTAACGTTTATCGAGTTGTATAAAAACTCGTATTATAAATTATGTAATGTCTTCTTCTTCTTGTTAATGCCTTGTCCGCATCCGGACGTTGGCGACCACCTCGTCGATTATTTGAATATATCCGCATCGGTCTTCAGCGGCTCGGAACAGCTCTTCGGCGCTCATATCGGTCCACATGCGCATGTTTCGAAGCCAAGATAACTTTTTCCTGCCAATCCATTTTTCTCCTTCTATTTTTCCCATGGTTATCAAACGGAGAAATTCGTATTTTGGACCCCGTATCATGTGTCCGAGGTACTCCATCTTTCTCCGCTTGATGACAGAAACAAGTTCCCTGCCTCTCCCCATCATGCCGAGGACAGCTTCGTTTGATATCTTTTTGGTCCACGGAATCTTCAGCATAAGCCTATAGACCCACATCTCAAAAGCTTCAATGCGGCTGATCATCTTGGTTTTCAGAGTCCACGTCTCTAGATATGTGCATTATATAAATTAATTAGGGAGTGTTTTTCAATTCCCGAGATTTATAGTAAAATTATCAACATTCGCCAGATTTATGCTTGAGAATAAGTAATACATAATCTTATCGAGTATCAAATACAATAATATTAAATGCAATTTATTTAGATTATGTTAATACTCTTATTAAGAGGGCTGGACACCAGCGCCTTGTCCATACAAACGTATTACACTTCTGCCATCCTCAATTATAGTACTAGAGGAATTATTTTTTAATATGCTATGGATATCCACCATTAGGATGCATCTATCGTTTTTTTTTTTTTTTTGATTAGTTATTTTTTTTGGAGCTAGGAGCCGCCAAACATCTATAAAATCGCCTCTTTTTTACACCCACGAAAAGAGTCCAGCGTGCTTATTTAACGGTCGATTTAAAAAAAAATACGCGCATGGTTGCACAGAAAATATCTTTCTCATACCGATGATGAATTTTTTTGTTAAAATTGGTCCAGTTTTGGAGGAGAAAATAGGAGAATACAAAACCTCGATTTTGTCGATTTAAAATACGTATTATCTGGTCGAAGCGCATCTGTCGCATTCACTCAATATATATATTGATATATATTGTCGCATTCACTCAATATATATATCGAAGAAAGGAACGGCAACAAAATTAAGGTTTCGGGTGTACAGCCCTCTTAAGATATAAAATTCAAATTCCAAAATATCAGAATCGATGTGGTGAAAAATTCGAGTTTCCGGGAAGTTTTTCCCGGGAAATTTCAGAAACTATCACAGCTGTTGCAAATGTAATGGATTAGGCTTCTAGAAAATTCAAATCATGTTATATTCATATTACCTCAAAAATATTTAGATTTTTTGATTTTGAAATGCTTTTTAATGATAATAAATCATGTTCACAATACATATTACGTCTATTATAATAGTTACTGATCTACTGATCATGTTACCACTTATTATTGTTCGTTACTATATGTATTCATACATATATATTATTATGTATTATTTTATTTTAATAAAGGTGTACAGCATAAAAGGAAAAAAGTTCATAAACCTATTTACAATTTTTAACGTTAATGATACATTTTATACATACATTTCAAACTAAAGACTATTTAAAGTCGACGTTCTAAAACAAGTTGTATTTAGGGAAACTGTGTTTAGACCAGAAGGGAATAGACACCTTGTTGGAAGGTCAAAATTTTGAAAAACAGTGAAAAATTATACATTATAAAGTCAATAAATAATACAACTAACACGTGTATTCGAATTCAACCCAACAGTAAGTCTATGACCCAACGGATCATTTATTAAAAGCCTACATTAAACACGACGTTCGAAACATCGTACGATTTCGCCGTAAATCGAATAGCAAAAAAGACAAATAATAAATCTTTTACCACACACAGTTTTGCGTGTTCATCGCTACTAAGTCCTAAAACTAGCTTTTGAACATTGCCCGACGTGGGTTTTTCGCACATTGAATTTGATGTCATATATTAGACGGGTGTGTGTAAGTATGTATGTATATTTGCATGTACATATGTATGTATGGAAACCAAGCGTGTTAACACGACTATCTCATTTGTATAACAAACCAACCCTTTCGACTTATGTATATGTATGTGTGTATATTTTTTTAGGTCAAAGCTCGACAATCAATTTTCGCGAAAGAAAATGGTGTCATTGTTGTGACACTAATTGTGAGCAAGTGTGTCGGTTGTCGGGTCGCATGTCACCTTTCTGCCCTTTTTTTTGTTAAATTATTCGACCTCAAATATGACAATGAAACGGCTGTGAAGCCTTGAAACACACATACCGAAAACTCAGTCCGTTATCGGGAAATCAAAACAATAAAATACATCGGTTTTTGGTACGGCGCCCTCATCCCCGGTCGGCGAGTTCACCAGAATTTCGACAACGACATCGTCAATAACGCAAAACGACGTATTCATTCGTCGACATTATTATGTGAGTTTTTCGTTTGTTTTGTTTCGTCTCGACAGTTCGCAAGTATTCGTTTCGCGACACACAATAACGAGGAGTCGACTGCGTGAGCCGTTTATTTATTGGAGTCATATCGGGTGGGGGATGAAAGGGTCACGGTCGTTACGTGTCTGTAATAACGCGTGTCATTCTCTCGATGCGACTTTTTATTGATATGTAATGGCAAAAATTGGTGAAAATCTCGCTCAGACGACTATATTGATTTTTTTTTGGTCGTGGCACTTATTGAATGTGGGTATGCGAGGGGTCTGTTTAGTGTGCCCCGAGTAATTGACATAATAAGGGCACGTTTGCTCGATCGTAATTTAGCGCACTTATGGGTTGGCAAATAGTGAAAATATACTATGAAAATACATATGTGAAAAAATACACTAACGAAAAGATCAAATGGTTCCATGTTTTCTTTTTAATGCGTACTCAATTTTTAGCGTGGAAGTTTCGCAATGACTGTTATTTTCATTGTCTACTACGTAGTAAATGGTTTTTGAAAAAGTACTTCATTTCTATTATTCATTTATTGTAGTTTTAATGGTTGACGGACTATTGGCCGATAGAATACTTGACGGTCAAACGGTCAATAGGCTGATGAACATTTGGCTGATCGGACATTTGGCCGAATGAAATTTTCAATTGCTTAAATTTATCAAAAGTATAAAATTTTAATGAAATGTCCGTTCGGCCCAACGTCTGTCAGCCGAATGTCCATTCAGCCAAGTGTCTGTCGGCCAAGTGTCCATTCGGCCAAAAATCCACACATGGATTAAACAGTTGATCATTCAAATATTTCCAGTAAATATAAAAGTAACAACTTACTAATTCTGTCCACTATCAAGAAATAGAATATATTTTTGAACCATGAATTCTTATAAATTCAAAGGTTTACCAATTAAGCCAGTGTAAAAATTAATATTAAATACCTCGTGTGTATTTTAAGCTATCAAATTTACAATGACAAACCCATTTTCGTGTAAAAATTTCTAGATTTGATTAAAGAATTGATTTCGACTCCTTCAATAGCTTTTCAATTTCAATTATTTTTCAAAGCCAGTACTAAAATATCACTGAAAATTCACTCATTTGATATAATATAATATAGAAATTTGGAAAGCTGTATGCTTAGCATAACGAGGAGAGATAAACGGAATTTGTGGGTTAGAAGTATGAAAAAGGTGGTTGGTGTAATGGTGAGAGTAAAGAAGTGCTCGAATGGTACCCGAGAGAATGTAAAAGAGTGCAAGAAGGCTACGGAGAAATGGGTGGTTGAAATCAGAAAAACGTGTTGAATGAGAAGGATGACAGTTGCTCAAAACATGAAATTACACAAATGGAAGCGTGTTGAAGTGGGTGGTGAATGGCTGTGAATCATGTTGATAATATTTATTTTATTTTATTTTTTATTTTTTACATACATATGTATATACCAGGAAGGCCTTACAGGTAAACCCCAATGCGCCTTCCTGGCCAATTACAATGCAGCATTTTTATGCAAGTCGTTGAATTACGAGACACTGAAAAACTCGCAAATTAACGAGACACCTATGAATTGTACATAAATTTTATTGTAGATTAATCAAATAGTGGTGACATGGTAAGTAGGAAAGATTTTTAGCCAATGTTTAAACGGTAACCGTTTCAACAATGAAATCAGAGAAAATTGGCAAACTCTGATAGGAAACGATCGACCTGGAGTCACAAATATCCAAGTCTGACCAGCAGCGCTACAGATGTACTCAGAAAAATACTTTTCAATCAAGGTCAGCTCATGGGATCGAACCCGGCGCCTCTCGGTGCCAAGCAGAAGCTTAACGACCGAGCTATCCTGCTGGCTATATAAAAATGAAAGAGATGTACATATGTACCGCTATGTATATGGAGATTTCAAAAGATAAATATTACAGTTGTCAGAAGAATTAACGGGCACAACTATAGCTATTAAATACAACTTAAAATGATCAAAATTATTGGTAAATTTGAGTGTATGATCATTATAAATATTTCATTACTGATAAAAGATATTTCCTAGCCAAAATGTATGTATATATGTCTAATGTATTCCATATATATTCTATGTCGTATCTAATCATTCTCTTCTGTACCATTTTGGTTGCTATTTTAACATCATCTCTCCAAACCGTATCTACATATCTTAAATTCAATCAACTCCAAATGTAAACTTTTCATGATTTCTACGATGGAACTTCTATACATAGAGCAACTGGTTACATAAAAATACGTATAATTATAATACATATAAAACATACAAATGTATATAAATTTTGAAAGATGAACAAAAACCAATACAAGCGACCTTACCTTCAAAACCGCAAAACCCATAAATGTCACATATCGAATAAAATATATAAATTTGACAATTTTCCATACAAATTGCGCAATAGTGATGTGACGTAATATACGATACCGCAATGCCTACCTTAATGTATTTTTTTTCAAACGTAATATTCATCTTATAGAGTATACATTTACATATTCGATTTGGCAAAGGAATAAATTTATTTCGTTGAAATTACAGGTTCAATTCCGAGTATGTACGTGGGGTAAAAGCATTGTAACCTTGACCGTGTCATTTGCGCGCCGTACAAAACAATTCGCAATTGAACAAACTTGCGATAGCGCAATAAACAATAAGGGTTTCTTCGCTTGCTAATCTGATAACGAAGTAGACATCTTTATGGGACGTTCTTTGCCCAGGGTGAAGTGTCGTTATTTATAAAATGTTGTCTGCGGCTGATATTATCGTAGAACAAGATCACGACGGTTCACTAATTTACAGTCCAACTCGTTTCAGACATAGCAACACGAGCTTGTCAACATTTCAAAAAAGATGATCTTTGAATTTTCAATTAAATCTATCGATTCAATCTAAAAATAACTTTTTTTTCAGTCTGATGAGATGGAAAGACTCAAGAAACTTCTGCTGAGCGGAAAAACTCCTATGAAAGATTGCCCACCGGAATTACGCGAGCATCCAGTGTTTGTCTTTTGGAGGGTCGTCGACAAAGAAGTACAAAAGCTGAAAAAGGTATAAAAATCATCAATTGATTCAATTCATCATTGTATTGTATTTAACTTGATCATTTTCTTAGTCGAAAGCTGACGGTTATCACAAGAAAGGTAGAAGATCACGCCGCAAGGGGACTCAAAGCGAACCGGGGACATCTATAGACTCTGAGGAGAGCAATTTGTGCAGAAATAATGATGAAATATTTGAATATCCAGATCAGACGAATGACGATAAAGATGAAGCATTAAAATCTACTGAAACAAAACGTTTCACTCCACAAGCGACGACAGCTTATAAATACGAAGACGAGAGCGTGAAGGAACTGAGAGAATTAATGGTAACTTTGATTTTATTATTAATACATACATATGTACATATAAAAATTAATCTTTACCTTTGATATTCGATCGTAAACCGTAAAAGCCATGAGCTTTTCATATACATACGTCAAAAATATATCTGAAGGTGATTCATTACATATACATATCAGAATAACTCTACATTTTGAATTAATCTCAATATTGTTACTCAATTTAATATTTCGATGTCAATATATTCAAGTTGTTTGATTTGGCTACTGAATGACCGCATAACTATAGATTAACATATTATTAGACGAGAATATTTATATATTTAAAAGGTACTTAAATTGTATATGAAACTACCTCATATCGAAACACGCTTCCAAGGTCCACATATAATATGTACATACTATGTATATGGACCTCGTATTACTATGTATTATATTACATACTATATACCTATTATTATAAATTGAAAGCCGGCGACTCGTTTGTAACATGCTTTCTATCAAATGCTCATTTAATACTCAGACGGTAAGATTAAGAAATTTAAAGTTTAAACACGATATTAAACTTCAAAAGTAGTCACAAATTTATCTCCAACTTCAGAATATATTACAAATTTTCCTTTTATATAAAGGTGCATACATACACATTAGTAAGACTTTTATTTATTTTTGAGTGATCAAAATTTTTTGCGAGAAAAAAGCGCTGTCACATTCAGAAGATAATTTGAAATTTGAATCAAAACGAGATATGTAAGATTTGATTGATTGAAACACACCCAGAGAGGGCCCTGCACCCCCCCTCAAAACCAATTAAGAAATAGAAAAGTAATAGAAGTTTTCCCAGATAAAATCTTGGTTGCGTTTCTGATTAGAAGTGTTTAGATATGAATATAAGGCGGGAGCGAAAGACGCGAATTTTGATTTATCATCGATGGAAGTTGTCGAAAACTTTAAACAAAAATTTTTATTGATTTTAAACAATGCCCTGTGCCTGCAACCAATCGATTTATCTCGACAAAAATTTCGAAATAGTAGGTTTTTCATATATCTATCTCTTATTTGAGAATAGATTCGATTTTAAAAGTGTTTATAAATCGAATTATTTAATAGAAAGTATTTAAAAAAATAAACAGTTAATATTTATCTATTTCATATATTTAACTAGAATTCAAAGTCGCCGTTTCGCTCAAAAGTCCACATACAAAACGCGCCGCGCTCGGAATGGATGTTTGTATGGGGAAAACTTTATTTTCAGAAAATTTACATTTTTTACATGTTCCCGTAATCATTTTGAAATAATAGTCATTGAGAGTTTCCTTGAGTATAAACCTTCAATTTTAACACAAAAAACACCTAAATAATTCTCGAATTTAATGAAATATTACGAGTCTAAAATTACCTGTTTTGACGCAAAATGTCATGTTTTACATCAAAATAGGTCTTATTGGTTTACGTATATTGTATGTAACTCTTATTAAAAAATAAATGAAATTAAAAAATAATTTTCCAGACACATTTATCATATATTTAATTGGCTAGTCCGGAAAGAGTTTTTGCGAAATTGAATTCGCTGAAACATCGCGTGTTTCATATGAATGAAACTTTCGCGTAAAATATATAACTCTAATATAATAATAACGATACCGTGAATTTTCAACCAATGAGTGTGCACTTTGATTATAAATTTCATTTCACTTTGTCGGTGAGCAATATTACCGCAAATCGATATTTTTAGATGGAGCGAAGTAGATTTCAACAACGCCTCTACATACACTCACATGGCCAAATCTTTCCAGTAGCAAAATACGAATGCCAATAGTATCATATTAAAAAAAAACATTGATAACATCCTGATCTTCCATAAAATCCACCCACGTAATGTTACTTCTGATCCTAGACGTTCTTGATTTCAGACTGTGGAAGAACTGTACCAGATGGCCGATCGTATTATCGGGATTTACAGGGACGCCGACTCCGAGAGATAAGCACCTCGGCTAGATGTACGTATCACCAGCACTTTATTATCGGAGAAGCATTTCGAGTTTGATATAGTCGTAAAATGTACCTATTTCATATAGTGGTCGCTCTTGAACCAAAACGATCCAGACCGTAAAAACGGGTCGTTACGCATCCCCAAACGGTAGCCAGCAGATCTTAGCCGGATTAAGCAACACGTGTCTTTGTTGCTTTTTTTAATTTTTAATTTTATATTTATGTACATGCATTCGTGGCTAAAATATAACTTCGCTTCCGGCGCATCGTAAAAATTTGTTAGAATATTTATCATTTTTGGGATATATTCGCGTATACTATGTATGTATTTACTCTCACAATGCCACAGAACAGTAAATGTTTATTGCAAGTTTGGTACTATGTTAAAATATTATAACATACATATGTAGAGAGACGACTACATACTATGTGCATATACTTAAAAATTAATATATCTAATTTGTATGTTTATTACAATATAAATAGTATAGTATTTAATTTTTTAGTAAGTGTGTAAGTGTGTACTTCGTTTGCCAAAATTATTGTAGGTAAATAAATATATGTATGCATAGGAATTGTTCGGCGTATAGTTTTAAATCGGTAAAACTTATTTTTCTACTTAAAATATACAAAATTTATATGTTGTTTTATATTGTGGAGTATGTGTTTAATATAGAAGTTATGTAAACATATGTATGTAATATGAAGAAGGCGCTTATTGTGATTTAATGTAATAAATATTAATGTATGTACATTGTATATATAAAACTTTATTATATAATAAATATGCTCATTATATTATATGTATATTTATACATACATATATATGAACATGCATATTTACACACACATATAGTTTGTGATGGTTAATTTTTTAAACATTTTATTGTGATTTTTTTCAATAGAATGATATTAATATGTTGAAGAATAGAAAAAAGCCCAAATTTAAAACCTGAATTTAAGTTTACTTTTAATATTAAACTACATACATATGTAGTGCTCAATTTAAATATTTTTGTATTTAAATAGTTTGTTCTCTTAAAAATGTAATAAGACATTGTGTTGTAGGAATAAATAATTTAAAAAATTTAATCAATTTTGTTTTATTTTTCAATTATAAGAAACTCCTTTAAAAATATACAATATAATATACAAATCGTAAAAAGTCATTTTTTTGTATAAATACATATACATCGGTACTTCACGCATCTTCACGTACATATGTATATAATATGTAGAATTACCAAAAACTATTGAAAAATATTAAAATATATATTTTTACTTAAATACAAAAATTTTGTACAACAGCTAATAACAAACTTGGAGTGTATTTTGTGTTTATAATAATAATTCATAACTTGCAACTACATATTATAGTTTATAACTTGCTCATCGTATCTTGTCGGCTCAAACGTGCTCGGATCAATCCAGACGGTTTATCCACAGGTTGTAAAACTTCTTCGTTGGATGCACCATTGGTTAGTTGAGTGGGAAATTTACCAAAATCAATACCGAAGTAGTGCTTGTTGGGCATAATCATTTCAATGTTAGATATCTGGAATAATAATAAAAAATTCATACAATTTTCAAAATAATAAAAGCACAAAATGAAAAGTAAGGAAGAATACATTACTTGTTTAACATTTTCCAAAACCATTTTTTCAGCCAAATACAGCGTGTTCTGAACCGAAGGCGATGGTACACCTCTGTCTGGCGAACCAGCAAATTTTTCCAAAATGGAATCCTTAACGATTTCCCAACATCTATCGAAATCGACACCGGAGATCGTATTGTATTCCCAGTTGGATTCTACGATGGTGCTAAAGATGCGATCTTCAGCATCAGGCAGAGTGGTGTAGTCGTCTCTTACGAATTTCACGAATGACGATTGAGTCGTTTTCAACACGCGAAGATTGGTCAGACTTGCCTTGACTTTAGGTACACCTGTAAATTAAACAGAAATTAAATTAATTACAGAAAGCAAATTTAATTTGGTCTGGTTTTAGTAGATGTTATATAATTTAATTTGACCTCATCTTTGTACTAAGATAACAAGAAATTTGATATTATCAACAGATTTTTCTGTCACGTAACTACTATGTATGTATGTACATAAGTATAAAAATAATTTAATTTCATAATTTGGAATTCATCTTATCCTACTTTGTCAATATATTATATGTACATATGTAATTAAGTTGAAAAATTAAAATTATTTTGTCAAACTTTTAATAAAATAATAAAGGTATAAAGTTAATTTTGATTCACATTTTATTATTCAACATTAATATTTTGCCCAATGGCATTTCAACAGATTTTTTAACATTTATAATACATATCAGTACATATGTACATATATTTAAAATTTCTGAATACAAAAATACATTGATAGTTATTAAACCCGGATTTTAAGTTTGGTGCAAATTTATTATCGTAAAAATCTAGTGAACGTTCAATTGAACAATCGTAAAGACGGACAACGGCAAATATGAGTATGTATGTATATATATTGTTATATTGATATAATAAAATTAATGTAGTATATACATATATATACATATACATGTATATATATATATATATATATATATATATATATATATATATATATATATATATATATATATATATATATATACTACATGTATATGTATATATATATACTGTAGTATATATATATACATATACATGTATATATATACTACAGTAAAAGCATCGGGTCTTGCAGATGTATACATTGTCTAGTAAGTACACCGGCTTTGATTTTTAGCTTAAGCTACGACGCTGAAATTTCACAGATACTCTTTATACAGATATAGTTTATACTAGATAATGTATAAACTGGCTAGCAAATTCATGGACTTGCCGATGTGCACCAGTAAATTATCTGATCAAAGACAGCTGATCAAAGTTTGACAGATAAGCTGGTTTCGACGTTTCTCTTTCATTGAATTTTATACTCAAGAATAGAACCGATTGTATTCAAATAACCAATTTATTGTTGGATTGATACTAAATAGACAATAATTAACAAGATTCAATCTACTATATAAATTTTACAACTACATCCATGCTACCTAGGATTTTAGGTTAGGGTAAAATTGTGTCTTCCGTGTACACTATTACTAGATAATTTTGACGATGCATACTCATACTAGACAATATATACATCAGCGAGCTTTACACTCTTATTGTAATATATATAATTAATATATTGTGAAAAACATTGTGACTACGTGACATTGATAATAAATTTGCAAAATATACTTATGTAAATACATACATATAAGTTATATTATTAATATTGTTTAGAAACCACTGACCCGAGTGAAGGTCATTTGTATCTAATCAACCTTAACAACAAATCATTGTCAATGGGAGCTCGTTTACGCGTTGGAAAACTAACATATGCACCATGTTTTTAGCAGTTTTCGTTCGTTTTGTTGATACCATGAGCAAAAAAACATTTAACATTTATAATACATATCTGTCATTGCATAATTACCTTGTTGACTTTGCGAAACATAAGCAGTCCTCAGGGCTGTGGGTGAGAAGATAAATGCGTGATTATGCGATTTTCCATTTTTCACATATCTCTCCCATGGATACACTTCCACCTTGACATTGACATCTAACACATGTGGGTACGTTACCAAGAAGTGTCTGCATAATAGCATTCCAAACTCCTCTGGTGTTCTGACGCCATGCTTCTTGGCGAGCACGTACACAGTGTTCTTCTGTGTGTCCGTGGCAACAATGTCTCCATTATCACCGTGTAAATAGTCTTTTATGCTATTTAGTTTTAGACTAGTATGAACCTCTAATTCTCTGATGCTGTGGCGAGCTCCATCTTTCTTGAAGTGCAACAATTTCACTGAACTCTTACCATAGTTATAGTCGACGAGTTGAAATTGTTCCGACATGGTATAATGGAGCGTTTCTGTAATGTATATACAAAATTTATTAGATTTACATAGTGCAGTACATAGATAAGTCAGTGGATTTACGCAGTCAAGAAGTAGATAAGATATTGAAATGATTTTGATCTAACTAAAACTCACTATAAATTGATGTTGAGTTACTGATAGGTTAACTGTATTTTATTTATGTAGTCCGCTGTTTTTGTTGACGTTATTCCACTGTGAAGATGCGATTGGAACTAAATGACGCGCCACAGCCGAGTCGTTATCAGTAATTGTTAGATTGAAAACAAGTTATTCTCGTTCTCCACTTTCCAATGTTGACTTGTTGTTGAACATTAACGAGTATAATTCAATAAATATCTACAAACCTCTCTGATTCGATTGAATGCTTATATAACATAATTATGTATGTACATACATATACCTATTCAGTCGATCGCAAAAATCTACTCATATATGTATGTATTATAATATATTAAAATTATGCTTAAGTTGATTGTTATCGGCAATATTGAAAATAAACTAATTCAATTAAATATATAAATATACTCACATAGTATGGTAAACGGGTTACATCCCAAATGTGAATCGCTACCAGGATAATCGCCGCTACGAAAATCGCTCGCGCAAAACAATTTTTCTAATGCTTTCAAAAGTCTCTTACTAACAGTCTTATTAGGAATTTATTTCACTGGTCTTCAAGCGATTGAATATATAGAAGCATCATTTACGAAAATCGCTCGCGCGGATCTCCTATCGGACGAAAATTCGTCGCACAGGAAAATTGCCGTACAGGAAACTGCCCCAAATATTGCTCAAAAAAAAAGCAATATTTGGGTAGTTTTCTGTACGGAAATTTTCCTATGCGACAGGAGACCCGCGCGAGCGATCCTGGTAGTGATTCACATTTGGGATGTAATCACCGAACCACATATTATATGTAACCATTTGTCTTTTTACATTTTCACCAAAGCATCTTTTTTACATTTTATTGTCAGATTTCCTCGAATACTCATTGCCTCCCTTTCTTTTAATTTTTATTATATTGAAAAACCTGAGTAAGAGCCCTGAGTCGGTGTTGCTGGCTAGACCTTGTTTATACATTTGTATGTATGTATTATATATGACTCCAGGTCGATCGTTTCCTCGATCAGAGTTTTCCAATTTATCTGATTTTATTAATGAAACGGTTCCTCACCAAATTGGTCACCTACACTGTATTTGGCACCTCTATGGTACATATGTATGTATGTATAACTTTGGGGAAACCTGTAACGGCACCATAGTAAATATATATAAGCAACAGTAATTTTTTTCGATATCAATTGAATATTATTTTATTTTGTTTGAGAACCAGAGCGGTGAGCGTTTTAAATCTTTATATGGACCAGTTGACGTCTCTACAGTATACTTAAAATGTGCTTCTTTTCCATTTTGCACACGCCTTATTTATTCTTTTGATAAAAAAGGAAAAGGACGAAAAAATTATCGTAAGAATATCCAAGTAAAATAAAATTGAAAATAGTACATAAAATATTGCTCACTTGGAAAATTGATCGCAGGGTAAAGTGTTCCCAGAAAATAAATATGAAAATATAGCAAAGGTTTCCAATCTTTTCACTTCAAAATTGATATCATCTATATAGTTATCATCATCAACTTAGTACAGGCCACTCTTCATATTTTCTTTAGATTAGATAAAATATATTGTACTCGCAAATAATTACATAATTACTCGTATATTTTTAAACCACAAATATATATTTTTTAAAACGGATTCATAGAGAAGGTACATGCATACATTGAGCTGAACATGCATATACGAGCTAAAAACGAGCTGGCTCGTGAAAATTCCCAATAGGGGGGGGGGGGGGCACAGAGATGAATCGTTGACCAATTGCAAACAAAAATAACATGCATATATACATACATACATACTATGAGGGCTGCAGGCCGCAGCCCGTATGGACGACAAGAATATCATGCATATTTACCATTTTGTTTTTTACATATTTTTGCCACAGTGACATTACGAATGATCTAATGCGTCACTGTGACATACGTGTAAGTATAATAAAAATACAGACAAATAAGCATATTACAAATACTACCTATGTATATACATACAATATATAAAAATTAGCGAGACATCTATGTCATTCAAATGACGGTGACATAGGATGGTTTTTGCAGGAGGAATTTCATGGAGGAACCACTTCAACAATGAAATCAGATAAATTGTCAAACTCTGATACGAAACGATCGACTTGGAGTCACAAATATCCAAGTCTGACCAGCAGCATTTACATAGATTATAATCGAGGTCAGCTCACGGGATTGAACCCGGCGACCTCTCAGTGCTTTAGTATCAACATAACCACCGAGCCATGCTGTGGATGAGCCACCACTGAATGGGCACCATGGTAAAAAAAAAATTCGGATATGACCAACCCATGACTTTGTCTATGCATTTGAGGAATATAAGAAGGTCACAAAACAAAATTCAATAATTAAACATACATACACGTTCACACGTAACGGTTATGAAAGTATTTTCGATACAAATTGAGCGCAAATGTAGGAAAGCTTACAAAAATTCTACTTCAGGATGTCAAAATGACATAAGTTCTACTTCAAATGACAAAATAACAAAATGACAAAATAAACAGTTCTACCTCAGGATGTCGGATTTTGTTCAAACTTTTTTTTTTTTTGACTTAAAATCACTATAGTTATTATACGCATTAAATATCAAGAAAATAAAAATAATTTAAAAGGACAAAATAAAATAATGAAATATTGTTTTAAAAAAATACAACTTCCGGTTTAGGAATTCTGACCAAAACCTGTTACGTTAGTGGGTACATAAAGAATACAAATATAAATTTACAACTTGCTACGTTCAGGGGTGTGGAAAGAATCGTGTTCACAACATTTTTTACTTTTTTAAGAGGAAAAAATCCCACTTATTTTTTTTATTAAAATTAGTATTTTTTTTATTTTGATCACATTAATTAATACAAGAATTATACTTGAATTTTTTCGTGAAGAGCACACATGTTTAAGAGGTCGAAAAAAATGTATGTCGTGTCGATAAGAATTTTAGTAACCAATACTAAGTTTTAGTTTGCTAGAACTAACGATGTTCAAAAATCCCCAAAATTACACACACACTTTTTTTCTGGGTTTGGTGCAAACGATCGACAAGCACCAGACAGACTGAACCACATATTAACTGGATGGCTGCTTTAAACGCAATTCTCGACTTCACGAATGATAGATTGCACAGATGACGAGTAACATTTCGATGTGCACATATGCAATTATTAAAATGGTAATTATTAAAATTGAGTTTGGATCTTTCTGGCGAGTTTAATAAGGCAAAATTTGGAACTAAAGTATCAGAAGCACAGAACGTATACAGGGTAGGTATGTTGGGACTTCGGGTAGATTTCGCTTAGTGAAAGTGCGAGCAGTGAGCACGCATAAGGTACACGTGACGTTAATCTGTGGTTCAGTCTGTCTGGCGCTTGTCGACCGTTTGCACCGCATCGTATGTATACCTGTGTATGTTACGATTCAAATGTAAATTTCGTTCGTTCATGAACATACTAGTTTGTTCATACATTAACCAATCAGGCCAGTTATTTTTTTACACAAAAGAACAAATCAACAAACGAACTAGTTTGTTAATGCAGAAACTATTAAGTACTAGTGTTGGACCCGTTGATTTCAACGGGTGGTTTCGAAAAGGAATTGAAACTCGAATAAAAATAAAGTTAAAGATATTGAATCGACTGGTTTCGGAAAGAAATTGATGCACGAATTACGAAGTGATTACGAATTACGAATTACGTTTTGTGCATCGCCGACCTCCTGACGCCTTTGCCCCCGATGCCTCCGTCGCTCCGGGGCCTTCGGCCCCAGCGCCGCCGACGCCCCCAGCACCCCCGATGCCTTCGGCACCCCGGGGGCTTCGCCCCCAGCGCCGCCGACGCCTCCGGCGCCCCCAGCCCCCCCGATGCCTTCGGCACCCCGGGGGCTTCGCCCCCAGCGTCCCCGATGCCTTCGGCATCCCGGGGGCTTCGCCCCCAGCGCCGCCGACGCCTCCGGCGCCCCCAGCGCCCCGATGCCTTCGGCACCCCGGGGGCTTCGCCCCCAGCGCCGCTGACGCCTTCGGCGCCGCCAGCGCCCCCGGCAATGAAAAAAATGAAAAAACTGAAAAAATGAAAAAAATGAAAAAAATGAAAAAACTGAAAAAACTGAAAAAATGAAAAAAATGAAAAAAATGAAAAAACTGAAAAAATGAAAAAAATTAAAAAAATGAAAAAATGAAAAAAATTAAAAAACTGAAAAAATGAAAAAAATTAAAAAACTGAAAAAATGAAAAAAATGAAAATTATGAAAAAAATGAAAATTATGAAAAAAATTAAAAAAACTGAAAAAACCTGAAAAAAACTGAAAAATATGAAAAAACTGAAAAATATGAAAAATATGAAAAAAATGCTGGTTGACGGTTGATCGTCCGTCACATATATACAAATATACAAATATACAAATATACAAATATACAAATATACAAATATACAAATATACAAATATACAAATATACAAATATACAAATATACAAATATACAAATATACAAATATACAAATATACAAATATACAAATATACAAATATATTTAGCGACAGTCCGTTTTTATATATATTATAACATTAAGTATTCACAATCGCTTGTCCCATCCTCCATTCTTTATCCTCTAATATACATATGTATGTGAACCCTGGGTGGTAATATTTTAAAAATCAGCGGAAACAGGATTTATAGCAAGGCTGTGATTTGGTTTCCATAGGATTTCCTATTTCACATTTTGACATCTTAAATGATTTAACAGCTCAAAAACTTTAGCAATTAAAAGTTTCATGCGATACCCGATGGAAGTCTTTTTTTGACCGTTAATACTTAAACTAAAACCAATAATACGTGTATGAACAAACTAGTATGTTCTTGGACTTGGACTGTAACAAATAGATTTATTGTTTGTTTGTGTTTATCATAGTAGATTTTGCTTAGTGTAAGTGGGAGCAGTGCGCACGCATAAGGTACACGTATCGTTAATCTTTGGCTAAGTCTTCGTTTTGGATCGTTTGCACCGCATCGTTTTTTTCTAGATCATGAAAACGTGATCAGTGATCGATTCCGAATTCGAATCAGTCAAAATCTCGAGTTCGAAGTTTCGCTTGATCACAAAACTTCATCTATTGTTAATACGTATATACGTGTATGAACAAAGTGGTATGTCCATGAACGAACCAGAGTAACACTTGGACTATAACAAATAGATTTATTGTTTGTTTGTGTTTATCATAGTAGATTTTGCTTAGTGTAAGTGCGAGCAGTGCGCACGCATAAGGTACACGTATCGTTAATCTGTGGCTAAGTCTGTCTGGCGCTTGTCGATCGTTTGCACCGCATCTTTTTTTTTCTAGATCATGAAAACGTGATCAGTGATCGATTCCGAATTCGAATCAGTCAAAAT